>NW_028283570.1:2137500-2240492 GCF_059441095.1 Idiotropiscis lumnitzeri
GGTCGTCGATCCCTGCCGAGACAAGAACATGGAGCGGCGGTGGGTCGTCGTCCACCGCCGAGGCAGGAACCAAGAGCGGCCGCGGGCCGTCGAGCGCCGCCGGGGCCAAGGCGAGCAGTGGCGACGGGTCGTCGGATGCTGCCGCGGCCAGAGCGGGGCGCGGTGGTGGGTCCTCGTGCGTCGCCGAGACTGAGGCGTGACGCGGCGGCGGACCGTCGTCCATCGCGGGCACCGGAACCGGGAGCGGCGGCTGGTCGTCGACCCCTGCCGAGACAAGAATGTGGAGCGGCGGTGGGTCGCCGTCCACCGCCGAGGCAGAAACCAGGAGCGGCCGTGGGTCGTCGAGCGTTGTGCCGGAGCCAAGGCGAGCAGTGGCGACGGGTCGTCGGATGCTGCCGAGGCCAGAGCGGGGTGCGATGGTGGGTCGTCGTGCGTCGCCGAGGCTGAGGCGTGACTCGGCGGCGGACCGTCGTCCATCGCAGGCACCGGGACCGGGAGCGGCGGCGCTTCATCAGGCGCCGCTGGGACCGATACGGCAGGCGACTGCTCGTCGTCCACCACGGGTGCAGGGACCGGGAGTGACGGCTGCGGGCCGTGTTCTGCCAAAACGTGAGCTTGGAGCGGAGGCAAGGCGTGCCCCACCGGAACATGGGCTTGGGACGGACGCACAACGTGCTCCGCCGGAACGTGAGCTTGGGACGGACGCGCAGCGTGCTCCTCCTGAACGTGAACCTGGGTCGGAAGCAGGGTGTGCTTCCCCTGAACGTGGACTTGGGACGGACGCACAACGTGCTCCGCCTGAACGTGAGCTTGGGACGGACGCACAGCGTGCTCCGCCTGAACGTGAGCTTGGGACGGACGCACAGCGTGCTCCGCCTGAACGTGAACTAGGGACGGACGCCGGACGGGCTCCGCGTGAACGTGAACTTGGGTCGGGGGCAGGATGTGCTCCGCCTGAACGTGAACTTGGTTCGGGCGCACAGCGTGCTCCGCTGGATCGGGAGCTGGGATCGCCATTGGGGCCCCGGGACGGGGCTCGGCCGCTGACGGGGAGCCGGGACACGGCTCAGCAGCTGGCGGGGAGCCGGGACTGGGCTCAGCAGCTGGCGGGGAGCCGGGACTGGGCTCAGCAGCTGGCGGGGAGCCGGGACTGGGCTCAGCAGCTGGCGGGGAGCCGGGACTGGGCTCAGCAGCTGGCGGGGAGCCGGGACTGGGCTCAGCAGCTGGCGGGGAGCCGGGACTGGGCTCAGCAGCTGGCGGGGAGCCGGGACTGGGCTCAGCAGCTGGCGGGGAGCCGGGACAGGGCTCAGCAGCTGGCGGGGAGCCGGGACAGGGCTCAGCAGCTGGCGGGGAGCCGGGACTGGGCTCAGCAGCTGGCGGGGAGCCGGGACAGGGCTCAGCAGCTGGCGGGGAGCCGGAACGGGGCTCGGCCGCCTTCGAGGAGTCGGCACGGGACTCTGGAGGCTGCGGCTCGCATGGAGGCGGCGGGGTCCGTGCAGCGGGAGCTGCATTGGTCACTGCTGCAGGCGTGGAGGCGACAGCGGGCCGGGCGCAGCAGTCGATCCGGGCACAGCCGAACCGGGGGCCCTGATCCCTGTCAGCCTGCCGCCATAGGGAATCAGGAAAACGGGAGACCTGAGGGACCGTGACTGCGGGGGCTGGTGAACGCGAGCTAGGAGACGCCAGGGGAGCGTGATCCGGTGCTGAAACTGATGGTGAACGATGTGCGCGACGTGACCGTGACTTCCGGGATTTGGGACGTGAAGCGCGCGAGGGGGAGTGGGAGGTGGTCGCGAAAAACTCAAATGGCTCGGGGGGAGGAAGGTGACGGCTCAAAAATAACTCCGCGTTGCGCTGAGCGACTAAGAGAGTGGCAATATATTCAAAATCATAGTCGTGATCTGGATCGGAAAAAATGTGAGGGGCAAGGTGCTCAAAATCAAACTCGTGACCGGACTTACTCGAACCGTGAGGGGGTGAAAGGGCTTGGTGCTCAAAATCGTCCTCGTAATCCGAATCTATGATCAGGTGAGGGGGTATGACAGGCTGGTAATCGGTGCTGTAATCGGGGGGCAAAAGGGGAGAAACAGACGTCGAGCGGAAAATGGAACCTACTTGAAGGACACGGGGTTGGTCGGCAGGCTGAGGGGGGTTGTCCGTCCGGCGGCGTCATGGACAACAACATGAACATTACAAATCAGCAATCACTGACCACTGCAAAAGGGAAAACCACATCATGGACCGGGAGAAGGGCAGGGTCATCCGCACCGAAGAGAACAAACAACAGCGCTGGATCAGAGAGGCCATTGAGATCTGCAAGCGAGGCATAAAAACCATGAACAGAGACAAGGGAGCCTTCATCCTCTCTACCACCTAGAGCAGCATCTTGGCGGAGTGAACGGACAGCGGGGGGCGTGACTTGCCTTCATTCTTGTGACAGGTAAGTCACGCCCTCATGGAACATCAGCTGATAAAGACGGGTCACAAGACACCATCATGTGACACTCTGAAGAAGGCGAAAGACTTTCGTATTGTGACATCCTCAAGGCCTAAACACTCATCCGAGCAAATATAAGGTAGATTTTGTGAACCTGCCCGGAGAAAAACATCAACGAAAATAATTTGTATTTGTTTTAACCAGTTGGTGGCGCTACCACTGCGATCAAAAATAAGTTGGCAGCCGTCTTCAGGGCCTGAATATCCATGACGCCGCCGTGAGCCTCTCGCTGGGTCCTTCTTTGGTCGGGTCATTCTGTCAGGACTCGCCGGTCGGCGAGGAGGAGGTGGACCCAAAAGGCGAGGAGGCAGAGAGGTCAGTAACGTGAAGGGAATTTATTAACTGAAACAACCAGGGCAAACAATGTGGCAGCCGTCGCAGCTCGGGCCCTAATAACAATTTCTAGAAAAACAATAGGGACCTCGCAGCGGTCACTGCTCGGGCCCGAATAATAATAATAATAATAATTTCCACAAAAACAATGGGGACCTCGTAGCGGGCGCTGCTCGGGCCCTAATAATAATTTCTACATAAACAATAGGGACCTCGCCGCGGTCGCTGCTCGGGCCCCAATAATAATTTCTACACAAAGTCCATTGTGGTGACCCGCCCCCTTTTAATAAATTCAAAATGGCCGACTTCCTGTAAAACCTAGCTCATTGCTCCAAGAGACTTTTTTGTAGGTCTTGGTCTTATACATACAGTGAGCCCTCGCTACTTCGCGGTTCACCTTTCGCGGGTTCAGTGCTTCGCGGGTATAAAAAATATTCGGGGGCATTGTAGTTTCGCCGAGCGGCACGACGGGGCGCTGGAGCGGTTAGACGGCCGGCGTGCGCCGAAGAAGAGCGTGGGCGAAGAGAAGAGTGGACGAAGAAGAGCACGTTCCCCCGGACACGATCGGTGGCGACGTTTCGCGCGGTTCGGACCGTACCAGAGCTCCGGCCGGCGTGCGTGGCAGTTAAGCCGTAGAGGAGCACCTTCCCCGGGCACGGGCGGTGCCAAGCGGCCCCTAAGTTTAACCGAATGGAAGCTCCGGAGGAGGAGGGCATGCTCGCGTCACAGTAAGCCGAAGAGGAGCACCTTCCCCTGGCACGGGCGGTTCCAAGCGGCCCCTAAGTTTAACCGAATGGAAGCTCCGGAGGAGGAGGGCATGCTCGCGACACAGTAAGCCGAAGAGGAGCACCTTCCCCGGGCACGGGCGGTGCCAAGCGGCCCCTAAGTTTAACCGAATGGAAGCTCCGGGGGAGGAGGGTGGGCGTGTGTCACAGTTAAGCCGAATTGGAGCACCTCTTCCGCCCGGGCACGAGCGGAGCGCGAAGCTGTCAGTTATGAATGAATAAATGAATAAATAAATAAATAAATAAAGAATGGCACCTTTCATTTCACAGGGCACACCAGACGGCGTACCAGCAGGTAAAAGTCTGAGTAATTAAATAAATACAAAAAGAATGGCTGGGGAATAAAAAAATAATACGTTTTAATAATAATTTGTTTTTTTTGTTATAACATGAATTTCACTCTCTCTCTCCCCGTATATGTATATATATATATATATATATATATATATATATATATATTATATTATATATATATATATATATTTATAAATATATATTATATATATTGTATTTTTTTTTTAAGCATTTTTGAAGGTGCGCCGCTACTTCGCGGATTTTCAGTTTTCGCGGGTGGTCTCGGTCCCCATTAACCGCGATAACCGAGGGTTCACTGTACTCCATAAAATTTACAAAAAGCGAGGTGAAACACTCAACCAGGGCTGCTCTGCATGTTGTGCTGGGCCACCTGGAACAACAGCGGAGCTATGCAAGGATGCTCTTTGTGGACTACAGCTCGGCATTCAACACGATCATCCCAGACATCCTCGTCGCCAAACTGGACACTCTCGGCCTCCCTGCCCTCACACGCATCTGGATTAAGGACTTTCTGACCAACAGACCCCAGACTGTGTTGCTCGGCCCCTACACGTCCTCCACCCTCATGCTGAGCACCGGTTCCCCCCAAGGATGCGTGCTGAGCCCTCTCCTGTACGCCCTCTACACCTACGACTGCAGCCCGGCCCACGGCAACAACACCATCGTCAAGTTTGCTGACGACACGACAGTGGTCGGTCTGATCTCGGAAGGTGACGAGACAGCCTATAGAGAGGAGGTAGGGAGACTGACAACTTGGTGCAAGGACAACAGACTGCACCTTAACTCTGCTAAAACAAAGGAGATTGTCGTCGACTTCAGGAGGAACAAGACGCTGCCGCCCCCCCTCTGCATCGAAGGCGTGTGTGTGGAGAGGGTCCACACGTTCAAGTTCCTGGGAGTACAGATCTCCGATGACCTTTCTTGGAGTCACAACACCACAGCAGTGGTAAAGAAGGTCCGCCAACGTCTGCACTTCCTGAGAGTCCTCAGGAAATTCAACCTGGACAGGAAGCTGCTGCTGGCCTTCTACCACTCGTCCATCGAGAGCCTGCTGACGTACTGTGTCTCCACCTGGTACAGCGGCTGCACTGAGGCGGACAGAGTGAGGCTCCAGAGGACAGTCAAAACAGCGCAAAGGATTATTGGCTGCCCTCTCCCCTCGCTGTCGGACATCTACACCGCCCGGTGCCTCAGAAGGGCTCTCAACATCGTCAAAGACAATACCCACCCAAACTCACACCTGTTCGACCTGTTGCCCTCTGGCAGGCGCTACAGATGCATCAAATCAAGGACCAATAGACTGAGAAACAGTTTCTTTCCGAGAGCCATCTCCATACTGAACTCTCACACACACACACGAGACCACCCTAACCTTGCAAAACAGCATTGTGATGTGTTTCTATATGCCCTATTCAGTACTGAATTCCATTGCACTGTCGTATTTATTTATCTAATTTATATATTATTGTTGTATTGCACTGGAGAGGGGAGCCCTCTAATCTCGTTGCACACTTGAGTACAATGACAATAAAGGGATTTCTATTTCTATTCTATTCTTTTTTTAACTTTCTCGAGGGCCATGGCGAGCCATTTCAAAAAAGCTGCACAACTAACGTATAAAATATTGATAAATTTGCTCTGCCTGATGTGTGTGTAAAGTTTCACGAGTTGTCGTTCATATTTAGAACCTCATAATCAGCGTTGTTTTATTGCCGAACAGTGCAATGCCACTCCCACAACTTTTCACGAAAAAGGATGAATTTCGTATTGTGACATCCTCATGGCCGAAACAGTCATCCGAGCATATATGAGGGCGACCTTGTTGAGTTGCACGGAGAAAAACATCCAAGAAAATAACTTGTATTAGCTTTTACCAGTTGGTGGCGCTACTACTACGATGAAAAATAAGTTGGTAGATGTCTTCAGGGCTGAAGTATCCTCAAATGTGTACAACTTCGAGAAGATAGGATCATCTGAGTCATGTTGCCGGAGCTTTTGTTGCCACAAAGTACAATCGGATTTTTCAGCACCGTAATAGCCACGCCTTTTGCCAAAACGTCACAAAATTCGGCACAGAGTAAGATCATTGTCTTGAGTCTTTTCTGACTAATTTTCAGTCGGATTCGTCAAAAGGGCACCGTGCAGTACGTGAAAATTAAAATAAAAACAAATTTTTGATTCCACTTGGCGGCGCTGTGTGTATAACAAAATAATAACATTAAGATGTCTTCAGGTCGGGACGTTTTATTTACAGGTGAAGGTTTGGATTTTTAGGAGCATGTGCAGGGGCGTTATTAAGCATTCATTTATTTGTATTAGGTTCATTTTGTCTTCTTATTATTGATATTTGACTGATTCATTAAAAGCAGACAATTATGTTTTAGGTTAATTTTTTACCTGACATGTTTCGGCGAGTCTTTCGCCTTCTTCAGAGTGTCGCATGATGGTGTCTTGAGACCCGTCTTTATCAGCTGATGTTCCATGAGGGTGTGACTTACCTGTCAAAAAAATGAAAAATCAGAGCAGTAAAAGAACAAGCACAACATGAACATTACAAATCAGCAATCACTGACCACTGCAAAAGGGAAAACCACATCATGGACCGGGAGAAGGGCAGGGTCATCCGCACCGAAGAGAACAAACAACAGCGCTGGATCAGAGAGGCCATTGAGATCTGCAAGCGAGGCATAAAAACCATGAACAGAGACAAGGGAGCCTTCATCCTCTCTACCACCTGGAGCAGCATCTTGGCGGAGTGAACGGACAGCGGGGGGCGTGACTTGCCTTCATTCTTGTGACAGGTAAGTCACGCCCTCATGGAACATCAGCTGATAAAGACGGGCCACAAGACACCATCATGTGACACTCTGAAGAAGGCGAAAGACTTTCGTATTGTGACATCCTCAAGGCCTAAACACTCATCCGATCAAAAATAAGTTGGCAGCCGTCTTCAGGGCCTGAATATCCTCAAATGTGAAAAATTTCGAGAAGATGGATCATCTGAATCATTTTGCAGGAACTTTTGTTGCCACGGAGAATAATCAGACTCTGCGGCACCGTAATAGCCACGCCCTTCGAAGGAAAGTCACAAAAATAGGGATAGAGTAAGATCAATGTCTTGAGTCTTTTCTAGCCAATTTTCAATCGGATTCGTTAAAAGGGCACCGTGCAGGACGTCAAAATGTAAAAAATGATATTGATTGGCGCAAGGTGTATAACAGAATATAAACATATAGATGTCTTCAGGTACCGACTCTTGATGTACATGTGAAGTTTTGGATTTTTAGCAGCATGTGCAAGAGAGTTATTAAGCATTTTGTCCATTGCGGCGAAGGAAATCTTAAGTGAAAACTTCGAAGCCCCGCCCCCGTCATATAGTATTGCGGAAACAAAAAATTTTAGCCCCAGTGTTTGTCCCAGGTCTTAAGATGCTACAGACAGAATTTTAAGGCAATCAGATGAAGCCTTTAGGATCAGGGTGCAAAAGAATGACCCCTGTAAACATGCAAAAAAGGGCAAAAGTCGGACTTTCAAAAATTCATAACTCACTTCCTGTTCATATTAGACGTTAAAATATCAAATTTTTCGCCATGCCCGATGAGACTGCCAAGTTTGGTGAATTTTTGTGCATGTTTCGGGGGTCAAAAATGCAATCGAACAATCGGAAAAATAATAATAATAATAATTTCTACAAAAACAACAGGGACTTCGCAGCGGTCGCTGTTCAGGCCCTAATAATAATAATAATAATAAAAGTATTAATATTTTCTACAAAAACAATAGGGACCTCGCAGCCGTCGCAGCTCGGGCCCTAATAACAATTTCTAGAAAAACAATAGGGACCTCGCAGCGGTCACTGCTCGGGCCCTAATAATAATAATAATAATAATAATTTCCACAAAAACAATGGGGACCTCGTAGCGGTCGCTGCTCGGGCCCTAATAATAATTTCTACATAAACAATAGGGACCTCGCCGCGGTCGCTGCTCGGGCCCCAATAATAATTTCTACACAAAGTCCATTGTGGTGACCCGCCCCTTTTAAGTAAATTCAAAATGGCCGACTTCCTGTAAAACCTAGCTCATTTCTCCAAGAGACTTTTTTTGTAGGTCTTGGTCTTATACATACAGTGAACCCTCGCTACTTCGCGGTTCACCTTTCGCGGGTTCAGTGCTTCGCGGGTATAAAAAATATTTGGGGGCATTGTAGTTTCGCCGAGCGGCACGACGGGCGCTGGAGCGGTTAGACGGCCGGCGTGCGCCGAAGAAGAGCGTGGGCGAAGAGGAGAGTGGACGAAGAAGAGCACGTTCCCCCGGACACGATCGGTGGCGACGTTTCGCGCGGTTCGGACCGTACCAGAGCTCCGGCCGGCGTGCGTGGCAGTTAAGCCGTAGAGGAGCACCTTCCCCGGGCACGGGCGGTGCCAAGCGGCCCCTAAGTTTAACCGAATGGAAGCTCCGGAGGAGGAGGGCATGCTCGCGTCACAGTAAGCCGAAGAGGAGCACCTTCCCCGGGCACGGGCGGTTCCAAGCGGCCCCTAAGTTTAACCGAATGGAAGCTCCGGAGGAGGAGGGCATGCTCGCGTCACAGTAAGCCGAAGAGGAGCACCTTCGCCGGGCACGGGCGGTTCCAAGCGGCCCCTAAGTTTAACCGAATGGAAGCTCCGGAGGAGGCGGGCATGCTCGCGTCACAGTAAGCCGAAGAGGAGCACCTTCCCCGGGCACGGGCGGTGCCAAGCGGCCCCTAAGTTTAACCGAATGGAAGCTCCGGGGGAGGAGGGCGGGCGCGTGTCACAGTTAAGCCGAATTGGAACACCTCTTCCGCCCGGGCACGAACGGAGCGCGAAGCTGTCAGTTATGAATGAATAAATGAATAAATAAATAAATAAATAAAGAATGCCACCTTTCATTTCACAGGGCACACCGGACGGCGTACCAGCAGGTAATAGTCGGAGTAATTAAATAAATACAAAAAGAATGGCTGGGGAATAAAAAAATAATACGTTTTAATAATAATTTGTTTTTTTTGTTATAACATGAATTTCACTCTCTCTCTCTCTCTGTATATATATATATATATATCTATATATATATCTATATATATATATATTCATTATATATATTGTATTTTTTTTTAAGCATTTTTGAAGGTGCGCCGCTACTTCGCGGATTTTCAGTTTCCGCGGGTGGTCTCGGTCCCCATTAACCGCGACAACCGAGGGTTCACTGTACTCCATAAAATTTACAAAAAGCGAGGTGAAACACTCAACCAGGGCTGCTTTTTTGAACATTTCTCGAGGGCCATGGCGAGCCATTTAAAAAAAGCTGCACAACTAACGTATAAAATATTGATAAATTTGCTCTGCCTGATGTGTGTGTCAAGTTTCACGAGTTGTCGTTCATATTTAGAACCTCATAATCAGCGTTGTTTTATTGCCGGACAGTGCAATGCCACTCCCACAACTTTTCACGAAAAAGGATGAATTTCGTATTGTGACATCCTCATGGACGAAACAGTCCTCCGAGCATATATGAGGGCGACCTTGTTGAGTTGCACGGAGAAAAACATCCAAGAAAATAACTTGTATTAGCTTTTACCAGTTGGTGGCGCTACTACTACGATGAAAAATAAGTTGGTAGATGTCTTCAGGGTTGAAGTATCCTCAAATGTGTACAACTTCGAGAAGATAGGATCATCTCAGTCATGTTGCCGGAGCTTTTGTTGCCACAAAGTACAATCGGACTTTTCAGCACCGTAATAGCCACGCCTTTTGCCAAAACGTCACAAAACTCGGCAGAGAGTAAGATCATTGTCTTGAGTCTTTTCTGACTAATTTTCAGTCGGATTCGTCAAAAGGGCACCGTGCAGTACGTGAAAATTAAAATAAAAACAATTTTTTTATTCCACTTGGCGGCGCTGTGTGTATAACAAAATAATAACATTAAGATGTCTTCAGGTCGGGACATTTTATTTACAGGTGAAGGTTTGGATTTTTAGGAGCATGTGCAGGGGAGTTATTAAGCATTCATTTATTTGTATTAGGTTCATTTTGTCTTCTTATTATTGATATTTGACAGATTCATTAAAAGCAGACAATTATGTTTTAGGTAAATTTTTTACCTGACATGTTTCGGCGAGTCTTTCGCCTTCTTCAGAGTGTCGCATGATGGTGTCTTGAGACCCGTCTTTATCAGCTGATGTTCCATGAGGGTGTGAATTACCTGTCAAAAAAATGAAAAATCATAGCAGTAAAAGAACAAGCACAACATGAACATTACAAATCAGCAATCACTGACCACTGCAAAAGGGAAAACCACATCATGGACCGGGAGAAGGGCAGGGTCATCCGCACCGAAGAGAACAAACAACAGCGCTGGATCAGAGAGGCCATTGAGATCTGCAAGCGAGGCATAAAAACCATGAACAGAGACAAGGGAGCCTTCATCCTCTCTACCACCTGGAGCAGCATCTTGGCGGAGTGAACGGACAGCGGGGGGCGTGACTTGCCTTCATTCTTGTGACAGGTAAGTCACGCCCTCATGGAACATCAGCTGATAAAGACGGGTCACAAGACACCATCATGTGACACTCTGAAGAAGGCGAAAGACTTTCGTATTGTGACATCCTCAAGGCCTAAACACTCATCCGAGCAAATATAAGGTAGATTTTGTTAACCTGCCCGGAGAAAAACATCAACGAAAATAATTTGTATTTGTTTTAACCAGTTGGTGGCGCTACCACTGCGATCAAAAATAAGTTGGCAGCCGTCTTCAGGGCCTGAATATCCTCAAATGTGAAAAATTTCGAGAAGATGGATCATCTGAATCATTTTGCAGGAACTTTTGTTGCCACGGAGAATAATCAGACTGTGCGGCACCGCAATAGCCACGCCCTTCGAAGGAAAGTCACAAAAATAGGGATAGAGTAAGATCAATGTCTTGAGTCTTTTCTAGCCAATTTTCAATCGGATTCGTTAAAAGGGCACCGTGCAGTACGTCAAAATGTAAAAAATGATATTGATTGGCGCAAGGTGTATAACAGAATATAAACATATAGATGTCTTCAGGTACCGACTCTTTATGTATATGTGAAGTTTTGGATTTTTAGCAGCATGTGCAGGAGAGTTATTAAGCATTTTGTCCATTGCGGCGAAGGAAATCTTAAGTGAAAACTTTGAAGCCCCGCCCCCGTCATATAGTATTTCGGAAACAAAAGATTTTAGCCCCAGTGTTTGTCCCAGGTCTTAAGATGCTACAGACAGAATTTTAAGGCAATCAGATGAAGCCTTTAGGATCAGGGTGCAAAAGAATGACCCCTGTAAACATGCAAAAAAGGGCAAAAGTCGGACTTTCAAAAATTCATAACTCACTTCCTGTTCATATTAGACGTTAAAATATCAAATTTCTCGCCATGCCCGATGAGACTGCCAAGTTTGGTGAGTTTTTGTGCATGTTTCGGGGGTCAAAAATGCAATCGTACAATCGGAAAAATAATAATAATAATAATTTCTACAAAAACAACAGGGACTTCGCAGCGGTCGCTGCTCAGGCCCTAATAATAATAATAATAATAATAATAAAAGTAATAATATTTTCTACAAAAACAATAGGGACCTCGCAGCCGTCGTAGCTCGGGCCCTAATAACAATTTCTAGAAAAACAATAGGGACCTCGCAGCGGTCACTGCTCGGGCCCTAATAATAATAATAATAATAAAAATTTCCACAAAAACAATGGGGACCTCGTAGCGGTCGCTGCTCGGGCCCTAATAATAATTTCTACATAAACAATAGGGACCTCGCCGCGGTCGCTGCTCGGGCCCCAATAATAATTTCTACACAAAGTCCATTGTGGTGACCCGCCCCCTTTTAATAAATTCAAAATGGCCGACTTCCTGTAAAACCTAGCTCATTGCTCCAAGAGACTTTTTTGTAGGTCTTGGTCTTATACATACAGTGAACCCTCGCTACTTCGCGGTTCACCTTTCGCGGGTTCAGTGCTTCGCGGGTATAAAAAATATTCGGGGGCATTGTAGTTTCGCAGAGCGGCACGACGGGGCGCTGGAGCGGTTAGACGGCCGGCGTGCGCCGAAGAAGAGCGTGGGCGAAGAGAAGAGTGGACGAAGAAGAGCACGTTCCCCCGGACACGATCGGTGGCGACGTTTCGCGCGGTTCGGACCGTACCAGAGCTCCGGCCGGCGTGCGTGGCAGTTAAGCCGTAGAGGAGCACCTTCCCCGGGCGCGGGCGGTGCCAAGCGGCCCCTAAGTTTAACCGAATGGAAGCTCCGGAGGAGGAGGGCATGCTCGCGACACAGTAAGCCGAAGAGGAGCACCTTCCCCGGGCACGGGCGGTGCCAAGCGGCCCCTAAGTTTAACCGAATGGAAGCTCCGGGGGAGGAGGGTGGGCGTGTGTCACAGTTAAGCCGAATTGGAGCACCTCTTCCGCCCGGGCACGAGCGGAGCGCGAAGCTGTCAGTTATGAATGAATAAATGAATAAATAAATAAATAAATAAAGAATGGCACCTTTCATTTCACAGGGCACACCAGACGGCGTACCAGCAGGTAAAAGTCTGAGTAATTAAATAAATACAAAAAGAATGGCTGGGGAATAACAAAATAATACGTTTTAATAATAATTTGTTTTTTTTGTTATAACATGAATTTCACTCTCTCTCTCCCCGTATATATATATATATATATATATATATTTATATATTTATTATATATATTGTATTTTTTTTTTAAGCATTTTTGAAGGTGCGCCGCTACTTCGCGGATTTTCAGTTTTCGCGGGTGGTCTCGGTCCCCATTAACCGCGATAACCGAGGGTTCACTGTACTCCATAAAATTTACAAAAAGCGAGGTGAAACACTCAACCAGGGCTGCTCTGCATGTTGTGCTGGGCCACCTGGAACAACAGCGGAGCTATGCAAGGATGCTCTTTGTGGACTACAGCTCGGCATTCAACACGATCATCCCAGACATCCTCGTCGCCAAACTGGACACTCTCGGCCTCCCTGCCCTCACACGCATCTGGATTAAGGACTTTCTGACCAACAGACCCCAGACTGTGTTGCTCGGCCCCTACACGTCCTCCACCCTCATGCTGAGCACCGGTTCCCCCCAAGGATGCGTGCTGAGCCCTCTCCTGTACGCCCTCTACACCTACGACTGCAGCCCGGCCCACGGCAACAACACCATCGTCAAGTTTGCTGACGACACGACAGTGGTCGGTCTGATCTCGGAAGGTGACGAGACAGCCTACAGAGAGGAGGTAGGGAGACTGACAACTTGGTGCAAGGACAACAGACTGCACCTTAACTCTGCTAAAACAAAGGAGATTGTCGTCGACTTCAGGAGGAACAAGACGCTGCCGCCCCCCCTCTGCATCGAAGGCGTGTGTGTGGAGAGGGTCCACACGTTCAAGTTCCTGGGAGTACAGATCTCCGATGACCTTTCTTGGAGTCACAACACCACAGCAGTGGTAAAGAAGGTCCGCCAACGTCTGCACTTCCTGAGAGTCCTCAGGAAATTCAACCTGGACAGGAAGCTGCTGCTGGCCTTCTACCACTCGTCCATCGAGAGCCTGCTGACGTACTGTGTCTCCACCTGGTACAACGGCTGCACTGAGGCGGACAGAGTGAGGCTCCAGAGGACAGTCAAAACAGCGCAAAGGATTATTGGCTGCCCTCTCCCCTCGCTGTCGGACATCTACACCGCCCGGTGCCTCAGAAGGGCTCTCAACATCGTCAAAGACAATACCCACCCAAACTCACACCTGTTCGACCTGTTGCCCTCTGGCAGGCGCTACAGATGCATCAAATCAAGGACCAATAGACTGAGAAACAGTTTCTTTCCGAGAGCCATCTCCATACTGAACTCTCACACACACACGAGACCACCCTAACCTTGCAAAACAGCATTGTGATGTGTTTCTATATGCCCTATTCAGTACTGAATTCCATTGCACTGTCGTATTTATTTATCTAATTTATATATTGTCTGTATTATTGTTGTATTGCACTGGAGAGGGGAGCCCTCTAATCTCGTTGCACACTTGAGTACAATGACAATAAAGGGATTTCTATTTCTATTCTATTCTTTTTTTAACTTTTCTCGAGGGCCATGGCGAGCCATTTCAAAAAAGCTGCACAACTAACGTATAAAATATTGAT
The DNA here is from genome assembly GCF_059441095.1 of Idiotropiscis lumnitzeri. Classification (NCBI taxonomy): domain Eukaryota; kingdom Metazoa; phylum Chordata; class Actinopteri; order Syngnathiformes; family Syngnathidae; genus Idiotropiscis; species Idiotropiscis lumnitzeri. The sequence continues at coordinate 2,151,605 of NW_028283570.1, forward strand.
AAATTTGCTCTGCCTGATGTGTGTGTAAAGTTTCACGAGTTGTCGTTCATATTTAGAACCTCATAATCAGCGTTGTTTTATTGCCGAACAGTGCAATGCCACTCCCACAACTTTTCACGAAAAAGGATGAATTTCGTATTGTGACATCCTCATGGCCGAAACAGTCATCCGAGCATATATGAGGGCGACCTTGTTGAGTTGCACGGAGAAAAACATCCAAGAAAATAACTTGTATTAGCTTTTACCAGTTGGTGGCGCTACTACTACGATGAAAAATAAGTTGGTAGATGTCTTCAGGGCTGAAGTATCCTCAAATGTGTACAACTTCGAGAAGATAGGATCATCTGAGTCATGTTGCCGGAGCTTTTGTTGCCACAAAGTACAATCGGATTTTTCAGCACCGTAATAGCCACGCCTTTTGCCAAAACGTCACAAAATTCGGCACAGAGTAAGATCATTGTCTTGAGTCTTTTCTGACTAATTTTCAGTCGGATTCGTCAAAAGGGCACCGTGCAGTACGTGAAAATTAAAATAAAAACTAATTTTTGATTCCACTTGGCGGCGCTGTGTGTATAACAAAATAATAACATTAAGATGTCTTCAGGTCGGGACGTTTTATTTACAGGTGAAGGTTTGGATTTTTAGGAGCATGTGCAGGGGCGTTATTAAGCATTCATTTATTTGTATTAGGTTCATTTTGTCTTCTTATTATTGATATTTGACTGATTCATTAAAAGCAGACAATTATGTTTTAGGTTAATTTTTTACCTGACATGTTTCGGCGAGTCTTTCGCCTTCTTCAGAGTGTCGCATGATGGTGTCTTGAGACCCGTCTTTATCAGCTGATGTTCCATGAGGGTGTGACTTACCTGTCAAAAAAATGAAAAATCAGAGCAGTAAAAGAACAAGCACAACATGAACATTACAAATCAGCAATCACTGACCACTGCAAAAGGGAAAACCACATCATGGACCGGGAGAAGGGCAGGGTCATCCGCACCGAAGAGAACAAACAACAGCGCTGGATCAGAGAGGCCATTGAGATCTGCAAGCGAGGCATAAACACCATGAACAGAGACAAGGGAGCCTTCATCCTCTCTACCACCTGGAGCAGCATCTTGGCGGAGTGAACGGACAGCGGGGGGCGTGACTTGCCTTCATTCTTGTGACAGGTAAGTCACGCCCTCATGGAACATCAGCTGATAAAGACGGGCCACAAGACACCATCATGTGACACTCTGAAGAAGGCGAAAGACTTTCGTATTGTGACATCCTCAAGGCCTAAACACTCATCCGATCAAAAATAAGTTGGCAGCCGTCTTCAGGGCCTGAATATCCTCAAATGTGAAAAATTTCGAGAAGATGGATCATCTGAATCATTTTGCAGGAACTTTTGTTGCCACGGAGAATAATCAGACTCTGCGGCACCGTAATAGCCACGCCCTTCGAAGGAAAGTCACAAAAATAGGGATAGAGTAAGATCAATGTCTTGAGTCTTTTCTAGCCAATTTTCAATCGGATTCGTTAAAAGGGCACCGTGCAGGACGTCAAAATGTAAAAAATGATATTGATTGGCGCAAGGTGTATAACAGAATATAAACATATAGATGTCTTCAGGTACCGACTCTTGATGTACATGTGAAGTTTTGGATTTTGAGCAGCATGTGCAAGAGACTTATTAAGCATTTTGTCCATTGCGGCGAAGGAAATCTTAAGTGAAAACTTCGAAGCCCCGCCCCCGTCATATAGTATTGCGGAAACAAAAAATTTTAGCCCCAGTGTTTGTCCCAGGTCTTAAGATGCTACAGACAGAATTTTAAGGCAATCAGATGAAGCCTTTAGGATCAGGGTGCAAAAGAATGACCCCTGTAAACATGCAAAAAAGGGCAAAAGTCGGACTTTCAAAAATTCATAACTCACTTCCTGTTCATATTAGACGTTAAAATATCAAATTTTTCGCCATGCCCGATGAGACTGCCAAGTTTGGTGAATTTTTGTGCATGTTTCGGGGGTCAAAAATGCAATCGAACAATCGGAAAAATAATAATAATAATAATTTCTACAAAAACAACAGGGACTTCGCAGCGGTCGCTGTTCAGGCCCTAATAATAATAACAATAATAAAAGTATTAATATTTTCTACAAAAACAATAGGGACCTCGCAGCCGTCGCAGCTCGGGCCCTAATAACAATTTCTAGAAAAACAATAGGGACCTCGCAGCGGTCACTGCTCGGGCCCTAATAATAATAATAATAATAATAATTTCCACAAAAACAATGGGGACCTCGTAGCGGTCGCTGCTCGGGCCCTAATAATAATTTCTACATAAACAATAGGGACCTCGCCGCGGTCGCTGCTCGGGCCCCAATAATAATTTCTACACAAAGTCCATTGTGGTGACCCGCCCCTTTTAAGTAAATTCAAAATGGCCGACTTCCTGTAAAACCTAGCTCATTTCTCCAAGAGACTTTTTTTGTAGGTCTTGGTCTTATACATACAGTGAACCCTCGCTACTTCGCGGTTCACCTTTTGCGGGTTCAGTGCTTCGCGGGTATAAAAAATATTTGGGGGCATTGTAGTTTCGCCGAGCGGCACGACGGGCGCTGGAGCGGTTAGACGGCCGGCGTGCGCCGAAGAAGAGCGTGGGCGAAGAGGAGAGTGGACGAAGAAGAGCACGTTCCCCCGGACACGATCGGTGGCGACGTTTCGCGCGGTTCGGACCGTACCAGAGCTCCGGCCGGCGTGCGTGGCAGTTAAGCCGTAGAGGAGCACCTTCCCCGGGCACGGGCGGTGCCAAGCGGCCCCTAAGTTTAACCGAATGGAAGCTCCGGAGGAGGAGGGCATGCTCGCGTCACAGTAAGCCGAAGAGGAGCACCTTCCCCGGGCACGGGCGGTTCCAAGCGGCCCCTAAGTTTAACCGAATGGAAGCTCCGGAGGAGGAGGGCATGCTCGCGTCACAGTAAGCCGAAGAGGAGCACCTTCGCCGGGCACGGGCGGTTCCAAGCGGCCCCTAAGTTTAACCGAATGGAAGCTCCGGAGGAGGCGGGCATGCTCGCGTCACAGTAAGCCGAAGAGGAGCACCTTCCCCGGGCACGGGCGGTGCCAAGCGGCCCCTAAGTTTAACCGAATGGAAGCTCCGGGGGAGGAGGGCGGGCGTGTGTCACAGTTAAGCCGAATTGGAACACCTCTTCCGCCCGGGCACGAACGGAGCGCGAAGCTGTCAGTTATGAATGAATAAATGAATAAATAAATAAATAAATAAAGAATGCCACCTTTCATTTCACAGGGCACACCGGACGGCGTACCAGCAGGTAATAGTCGGAGTAATTAAATAAATACAAAAAGAATGGCTGGGGAATAAAAAAATAATACGTTTTAATAATAATTTGTTTTTTTTGTTATAACATGAATTTCACTCTCTCTCTCTCTCTGTATATATATATATATATATCTATATATATATCTATATATATATATATTCATTATATATATTGTATTTTTTTTTAAGCATTTTTGAAGGTGCGCCGCTACTTCGCGGATTTTCAGTTTCCGCGGGTGGTCTCGGTCCCCATTAACCGCGACAACCGAGGGTTCACTGTACTCCATAAAATTTACAAAAAGCGAGGTGTAACACTCAACCAGGGCTGCTTTTTTGAACATTTCTCGAGGGCCATGGCGAGCCATTTAAAAAAAGCTGCACAACTAACATATAAAATATTGATAAATTTGCTCTGCCTGATGTGTGTGTCAAGTTTCACGAGTTGTCGTTCATATTTAGAACCTCATAATCAGCGTTGTTTTATTGCCGGACAGTGCAATGCCACTCCCACAACTTTTCACGAAAAAGGATGAATTTCGTATTGTGACATCCTCATGGACGAAACAGTCCTCCGAGCATATATGAGGGCGACCTTGTTGAGTTGCACGGAGAAAAACATCCAAGAAAATAACTTGTATTAGCTTTTACCAGTTGGTGGCGCTACTACTACGATGAAAAATAAGTTGGTAGATGTCTTCAGGGTTGAAGTATCCTCAAATGTGTACAACTTCGAGAAGATAGGATCATCTCAGTCATGTTGCCGGAGCTTTTGTTGCCACAAAGTACAATCGGACTTTTCAGCACCGTAATAGCCACGCCTTTTGCCAAAACGTCACAAAACTCGGCAGAGAGTAAGATCATTGTCTTGAGTCTTTTCTGACTAATTTTCAGTCGGATTCGTCAAAAGGGCACCGTGCAGTACGTGAAAATTAAAATAAAAACAATTTTTTTATTCCACTTGGCGGCGCTGTGTGTATAACAAAATAATAACATTAAGATGTCTTCAGGTCGGGACATTTTATTTACAGGTGAAGGTTTGGATTTTTAGGAGCATGTGCAGGGGAGTTATTAAGCATTCATTTATTTGTATTAGGTTCATTTTGTCTTCTTATTATTGATATTTGACAGATTCATTAAAAGCAGACAATTATGTTTTAGGTAAATTTTTTACCTGACATGTTTCGGCGAGTCTTTCGCCTTCTTCAGAGTGTCGCATGATGGTGTCTTGAGACCCGTCTTTATCAGCTGATGTTCCATGAGGGTGTGAATTACCTGTCAAAAAAATGAAAAATCATAGCAGTAAAAGAACAAGCACAACATGAACATTACAAATCAGCAATCACTGACCACTGCAAAAGGGAAAACCACATCATGGACCGGGAGAAGGGCAGGGTCATCCGCACCGAAGAGAACAAACAACAGCGCTGGATCAGAGAGGCCATTGAGATCTGCAAGCGAGGCATAAAAACCATGAACAGAGACAAGGGAGCCTTCATCCTCTCTACCACCTGGAGCAGCATCTTGGCGGAGTGAACGGACAGCGGGGGGCGTGACTTGCCTTCATTCTTGTGACAGGTAAGTCACGCCCTCATGGAACATCAGCTGATAAAGACGGGTCACAAGACACCATCATGTGACACTCTGAAGAAGGCGAAAGACTTTCGTATTGTGACATCCTCAAGGCCTAAACACTCATCCGAGCAAATATAAGGTAGATTTTGTTAACCTGCCCGGAGAAAAACATCAACGAAAATAATTTGTATTTGTTTTAACCAGTTGGTGGCGCTACCACTGCGATCAAAAATAAGTTGGCAGCCGTCTTCAGGGCCTGAATATCCTCAAATGTGAAAAATTTCGAGAAGATGGATCATCTGAATCATTTTGCAGGAACTTTTGTTGCCACGGAGAATAATCAGACTGTGCGGCACCGCAATAGCCACGCCCTTCGAAGGAAAGTCACAAAAATAGGGATAGAGTAAGATCAATGTCTTGAGTCTTTTCTAGCCAATTTTCAATCGGATTCGTTAAAAGGGCACCGTGCAGTACGTCAAAATGTAAAAAATGATATTGATTGGCGCAAGGTGTATAACAGAATATAAACATATAGATGTCTTCAGGTACCGACTCTTTATGTATATGTGAAGTTTTGGATTTTTAGCAGCATGTGCAGGAGAGTTATTAAGCATTTTGTCCATTGCGGCGAAGGAAATCTTAAGTGAAAACTTTGAAGCCCCGCCCCCGTCATATAGTATTTCGGAAACAAAAGATTTTAGCCCCAGTGTTTGTCCCAGGTCTTAAGATGCTACAGACAGAATTTTAAGGCAATCAGATGAAGCCTTTAGGATCAGGGTGCAAAAGAATGACCCCTGTAAACATGCAAAAAAGGGCAAAAGTCGGACTTTCAAAAATTCATAACTCACTTCCTGTTCATATTAGACGTTAAAATATCAAATTTCTCGCCATGCCCGATGAGACTGCCAAGTTTGGTGAGTTTTTGTGCATGTTTCGGGGGTCAAAAATGCAATCGTACAATCGGAAAAATAATAATAATAATAATTTCTACAAAAACAACAGGGACTTCGCAGCGGTCGCTGCTCAGGCCCTAATAATAATAATAATAATAATAATAAAAGTAATAATATTTTCTACAAAAACAATAGGGACCTCGCAGCCGTCGTAGCTCGGGCCCTAATAACAATTTCTAGAAAAACAATAGGGACCTCGCAGCGGTCACTGCTCGGGCCCTAATAATAATAATAATAATAAAAATTTCCACAAAAACAATGGGGACCTCGTAGCGGTCGCTGCTCGGGCCCCAATAATAATTTCTACACATAGTCCATTGTGGTGACCCGCCCCCTTTTAATAAATTCAAAATGGCCGACTTCCTGTAAAACCTAGCTCATTGCTCCAAGAGACTTTTTTGTAGGTCTTGGTCTTATACATACAGTGAACCCTCGCTACTTCGCGGTTCACCTTTCGCGGGTTCAGTGCTTCGCGGGTATAAAAAATATTCGGGGGCATTGTAGTTTCGCCGAGCGGCACGACGGGGCGCTGGAGCGGTTAGACGGCCGGCGTGCGCCGAAGAAGAGCGTGGGCGAAGAGAAGAGTGGACGAAGAAGAGCACGTTCCCCCGGACACGATCGGTGGCGACGTTTCGCGCGGTTCGGACCGTACCAGAGCTCCGGCCGGCGTGCGTGGCAGTTAAGCCGTAGAGGAGCACCTTCCCCGGGCGCGGGCGGTGCCAAGCGGCCCCTAAGTTTAACCGAATGGAAGCTCCGGAGGAGGAGGGCATGCTCGCGACACAGTAAGCCGAAGAGGAGCACCTTCCCCGGGCACGGGCGGTGCCAAGCGGCCCCTAAGTTTAACCGAATGGAAGCTCCGGGGGAGGAGGGTGGGCGTGTGTCACAGTTAAGCCGAATTGGAGCACCTCTTCCGCCCGGGCACGAGCGGAGCGCGAAGCTGTCAGTTATGAATGAATAAATGAATAAATAAATAAATAAATAAAGAATGGCACCTTTCATTTCACAGGGCACACCAGACGGCGTACCAGCAGGTAAAAGTCTGAGTAATTAAATAAATACAAAAAGAATGGCTGGGGAATAAAAAAATAATACGTTTTAATAATAATTTGTTTTTTTTGTTATAACATGAATTTCACTCTCTCTCTCCCCGTATATATATATATATATATATATATATATATATTTATATATTTATTATATATATTGTATTTTTTTTTTAAGCATTTTTGAAGGTGCGCCGCTACTTCGCGGATTTTCAGTTTTCGCGGGTGGTCTCGGTCCCCATTAACCGCGATAACCGAGGGTTCACTGTACTCCATAAAATTTACAAAAAGCGAGGTGAAACACTCAACCAGGGCTGCTCTGCATGTTGTGCTGGGCCACCTGGAACAACAGCGGAGCTATGCAAGGATGCTCTTTGTGGACTACAGCTCGGCATTCAACACGATCATCCCAGACATCCTCGTCGCCAAACTGGACACTCTCGGCCTCCCTGCCCTCACACGCATCTGGATTAAGGACTTTCTGACCAACAGACCCCAGACTGTGTTGCTCGGCCCCTACACGTCCTCCACCCTCATGCTGAGCACCGGTTCCCCCCAAGGATGCGTGCTGAGCCCTCTCCTGTACGCCCTCTACACCTACGACTGCAGCCCGGCCCACGGCAACAACACCATCGTCAAGTTTGCTGACGACACGACAGTGGTCGGTCTGATCTCGGAAGGTGACGAGACAGCCTACAGAGAGGAGGTAGGGAGACTGACAACTTGGTGCAAGGACAACAGACTGCACCTTAACTCTGCTAAAACAAAGGAGATTGTCGTCGACTTCAGGAGGAACAAGACGCTGCCGCCCCCCCTCTGCATCGAAGGCGTGTGTGTGGAGAGGGTCCACACGTTCAAGTTCCTGGGAGTACAGATCTCCGATGACCTTTCTTGGAGTCACAACACCACAGCAGTGGTAAAGAAGGTCCGCCAACGTCTGCACTTCCTGAGAGTCCTCAGGAAATTCAACCTGGACAGGAAGCTGCTGCTGGCCTTCTACCACTCGTCCATCGAGAGCCTGCTGACGTACTGTGTCTCCACCTGGTACAGCGGCTGCACTGAGGCGGACAGAGTGAGGCTCCAGAGGACAGTCAAAACAGCGCAAAGGATTATTGGCTGCCCTCTCCCCTCGCTGTCGGACATCTACACCGCCCGGTGCCTCAGAAGGGCTCTCAACATCGTCAAAGACAATACCCACCCAAACTCACACCTGTTCGACCTGTTGCCCTCTGGCAGGCGCTACAGATGCATCAAATCAAGGACCAATAGACTGAGAAACAGTTTCTTTCCGAGAGCCATCTCCATACTGAACTCTCACACACACACGAGACCACCCTAACCTTGCAAAACAGCATTGTGATGTGTTTCTATATGCCCTATTCAGTACTGAATTCCATTGCACTGTCGTATTTATTTATCTAATTTATATATTGTCTGTATTATTGTTGTATTGCACTGGAGAGGGGAGCCCTCTAATCTCGTTGCACACTTGAGTACAATGACAATAAAGGGATTTCTATTTCTATTCTATTCTTTTTTTAACTTTTCTCGAGGGCCATGGCGAGCCATTTCAAAAAAGCTGCACAACTAACGTATAAAATATTGATAAATTTGCTCTGCCTGATGTGTGTGTAAAGTTTCACGAGTTGTCGTTCATATTTAGAACCTCATAATCAGCGTTGTTTTATTGCCGAACAGTGCAATGCCACTCCCACAACTTTTCACGAAAAAGGATGAATTTCGTATTGTGACATCCTCATGGCCGAAACAGTCATCCGAGCATATATGAGGGCGACCTTGTTGAGTTGCACGGAGAAAAACATCCAAGAAAATAACTTGTATTAGCTTTTACCAGTTGGTGGCGCTACTACTACGATGAAAAATAAGTTGGTAGATGTCTTCAGGGCTGAAGTATCCTCAAATGTGTACAACTTCGAGAAGATAGGATCATCTGAGTCATGTTGCCGGAGCTTTTGTTGCCACAAAGTACAATCGGATTTTTCAGCACCGTAATAGCCACGCCTTTTGCCAAAACGTCACAAAATTCGGCACAGAGTAAGATCATTGTCTTGAGTCTTTTCTGACTAATTTTCAGTCGGATTCGTCAAAAGGGCACCGTGCAGTACGTGAAAATTAAAATAAAAACTAATTTTTGATTCCACTTGGCGGCGCTGTGTGTATAACAAAATAATAACATTAAGATGTCTTCAGGTCGGGACGTTTTATTTACAGGTGAAGGTTTGGATTTTTAGGAGCATGTGCAGGGGCGTTATTAAGCATTCATTTATTTGTATTAGGTTCATTTTGTCTTCTTATTATTGATATTTGACTGATTCATTAAAAGCAGACAATTATGTTTTAGGTTAATTTTTTACCTGACATGTTTCGGCGAGTCTTTCGCCTTCTTCAGAGTGTCGCATGATGGTGTCTTGAGACCCGTCTTTATCAGCTGATGTTCCATGAGGGTGTGACTTACCTGTCAAAAAAATGAAAAATCAGAGCAGTAAAAGAACAAGCACAACATGAACATTACAAATCAGCAATCACTGACCACTGCAAAAGGGAAAACCACATCATGGACCGGGAGAAGGGCAGGGTCATCCGCACCGAAGAGAACAAACAACAGCGCTGGATCAGAGAGGCCATTGAGATCTGCAAGCGAGGCATAAACACCATGAACAGAGACAAGGGAGCCTTCATCCTCTCTACCACCTGGAGCAGCATCTTGGCGGAGTGAACGGACAGCGGGGGGCGTGACTTGCCTTCATTCTTGTGACAGGTAAGTCACGCCCTCATGGAACATCAGCTGATAAAGACGGGCCACAAGACACCATCATGTGACACTCTGAAGAAGGCGAAAGACTTTCGTATTGTGACATCCTCAAGGCCTAAACACTCATCCGATCAAAAATAAGTTGGCAGCCGTCTTCAGGGCCTGAATATCCTCAAATGTGAAAAATTTCGAGAATATGGATCATCTGAATCATTTTGCAGGAACTTTTGTTGCCACGGAGAATAATCAGACTCTGCGGCACCGTAATAGCCACGCCCTTCGAAGGAAAGTCACAAAAATAGGGATAGAGTAAGATCAATGTCTTGAGTCTTTTCTAGCCAATTTTCAATCGGATTCGTTAAAAGGGCACCGTGCAGGACGTCAAAATGTAAAAAATGATATTGATTGGCGCAAGGTGTATAACAGAATATAAACATATAGATGTCTTCAGGTACCGACTCTTGATGTACATGTGAAGTTTTGGATTTTGAGCAGCATGTGCAAGAGAGTTATTAAGCATTTTGTCCATTGCGGCGAAGGAAATCTTAAGTGAAAACTTCGAAGCCCCGCCCCCGTCATATAGTATTTCGGAAACAAAAAATTTTAGCCCCAGTGTTTGTGCCAGGTCTTCAGATGCTACAGACAGAATTTTAAGGCAATCAGATGAAGCCTTTAGGATCAGGGTGCAAAAGAATGACCCCTGTAAACATGCAAAAAAGGGCAAAAGTCGGACTTTCAAAAATTCATAACTCACTTCCTGTTCATATTAGACGTTAAAATATCAAATTTTTCGCCATGCCCGATGAGACTGCCAAGTTTGGTGAATTTTTGTGCATGTTTCGGGGGTCAAAAATGCAATCGAACAATCGGAAAAATAATAATAATAATAATTTCTACAAAAACAACAGGGACTTCGCAGCGGTCGCTGCTCAGGCCCTAATAATAATAATAATAATAAAAGTATTAATATTTTCTACAAAAACAATAGGGACCTCGCAGCCGTCGCAGTTCGGGCCCGAATAACAATTTCTAGAAAAACAATAGGGACCTCGCAGCGGTCACTGCTCGGGCCCTAATAATAATAATAATAATAATTTCCACAAAAACAATGGGGACCTCGTAGCGGTCGCTGCTCGGGCCCTAATAATAATTTCTACATAAACAATAGGGACCTCGCCGCGGTCGCTGCTCGGGCCCCAATAATAATTTCTACACAAAGTCCATTGTGGTGACCCGCCCCCTTTTAAGTAAATTCAAAATGGCCGACTTCCTGTAAAACCTAGCTCATTGCTCCAAGAGACTTTTTTGTAGGTCTTGGTCTTATACATACAGTGAACCCTCGCTACTTCGCGGTTCACCTTTCGCAGGTTCAGTGCTTCGCGGGTCTAAAAAATATTCGGGGGCATTGTAGTTTCGCCGAGCGGCACGACGGGGCGCTGGAGCGGTTAGACGGCCGGCGTGCGCCGAAGAAGAGCGTGGGCGAAGAGGAGAGTGGACGAAGAAGAGCACGTTCCCCCGGACACGATCGGTGGCGACGTTTCGCGCGGTTCGGACCGTACCAGAGCTCCGGCCAGCGTGCGTGGCAGTTAAGCCGTAGAGGAGCACCTTCCCCGGGCACGGGCGGTGCCAAGCGGCCCCTAAGTTTAACCGAATGGAAGCTCCGGAGGAGGAGGGCATGCTCGCGTCACAGTAAGCCGAAGAGGAGCACCTTCCCCGGGCACGGGCGGTTCCAAGCGGCCCCTAAGTTTAACCGAATGGAAGCTCCGGAGGAGGAGGGCATGCTCGCGTCACAGTAAGCCGAAGAGGAGCACCTACCCCGGGCACGGGCGGTGCCAAGCGGCCCCTAAGTTTAACCGAATGGAAGCTCCGGACGGAGGAGGACGGGCGTGTGTCACAGTTAAGCCAAATTGGAGCACCTCTTCTGCCCGGGCACGAGCGAAGCGCAAGGCTGTCAGTTATGAATGAATAAATGAATAAATAAATAAAGAATGCCACCTTTCATTTCACAGGGCACACCGGACGGCGTACCAGCAGGTAAAAGTCGGAGTAATTAAATAAATACAAAAAGAATGGCTGGGGAATAAAAAAATAATACGTTTTAATAATAATTTGGTTTTTTTGTTATAACATGAATTTCACTCTCTCTCTCCCCGTATATATATATATATATATATATATATATATATATATATATATATATATATATATATATATTTATTATATATATTGTATATTTTTTTTAAGCATTTTTGAAGGTGCGCCGCTACTTCGCGGATTTTCAGTTTTCGCGGGTGGTCTCGGTCCCCATTAACCGCGATAACCGAGGGTTCACTGTACTCCATAAAATTTACAAAAAGCGAGGTGAAACACTCAACCAGAGCTGCTTTTTTTTAACATTTCTCGAGGGCCATGGCGAGCCATTTCAAAAAAGCTGCACAACTAACGTATAAAATATTGATAAATTTGCTCGGCCTGATGTGTGTGTAAAGTTTCACGAGTTGTCGTTCATATTTAGAACCTCATAATCAGCTTTGTTTTATTGCCGAACAGTGCAATGCCACTCCCACAACTTTTCACGAAAAATCACGAATTTCGTATTGTGACATCCTCATGGCCGAAACAGTCATCCGAGCATATATGAGGGCGACCTTGTTGAGTTGCACGGAGAAAAACATCCAAGAAAATAACTTGTATTAGCTTTTACCAGTTGGTGGCGCTACTACTACGATATAAAATAAGTTGGTAGATGTCTTCAGGGCTGAAGTATCCTCAAATGTGTACAACTTCGAGAAGATAGGATCATCTGAGTCATGTTGCCGGAGCTTTTGTTGCCACAAAGTACAATCGGATTTTTCAGCACCGTAATAGCCACGCCTTTTGCCAAAACGTCACAAAATTCGGCACAGAGTAAGATCATTGTCTTGAGTCTTTTCTGACTAATTTTCAGTCGGATTCGTCAAAAGGGCACCGTGCAGTACGTGAAAATTAAAATAAAAACAAATTTTTGATTCCACTTGGCGGCGCTGTGTGTATAACAAAATAATAACATTAAGATGTCTTCAGGTCGGGACGTTTTATTTACAGGTGAAGGTTTGGATTTTTAGGAGCATGTGCAGGGGCGTTATTAAGCATTCATTTATTTGTATTAGGTTCATTTTGTCTTCTTATTATTGATATTTGACTGATTCATTAAAAGCAGACAATTATGTTTTAGGTTAATTTTTTACCTGACATGTTTCGGCGAGTCTTTCGCCTTCTTCAGAGTGTCGCATGATGGTGTCTTGAGACCCGTCTTTATCAGCTGATGTTCCATGAGGGTGTGACTTACCTGTCAAAAAAATGAAAAATCAGAGCAGTAAAAGAACAAGCACAACATGAACATTACAAATCAGCAATCACTGACCACTGCAAAAGGGAAAACCACATCATGGACCGGGAGAAGGGCAGGGTCATCCGCACCGAAGAGAACAAACAACAGCGCTGGATCAGAGAGGCCATTGAGATCTGCAAGCGAGGCATAAAAACCATGAACAGAGACAAGGGAGCCTTCATCCTCTCTACCACCTGGAGCAGCATCTTGGCGGAGTGAACGGACAGCGGGGGGCGTGACTTGCCTTCATTCTTGTGACAGGTAAGTCACGCCCTCATGGAACATCAGCTGATAAAGACGGGCCACAAGACACCATCATGTGACACTCTGAAGAAGGCGAAAGACTTTCGTATTGTGACATCCTCAAGGCCTAAACACTCATCCGATCAAAAATAAGTTGGCAGCCGTCTTCAGGGCCTGAATATCCTCAAATGTGAAAAATTTCGAGAAGATGGATCATCTGAATCATTTTGCAGGAACTTTTGTTGCCACGGAGAATAATCAGACTCTGCGGCACCGTAATAGCCACGCCCTTCGAAGGAAAGTCACAAAAATAGGGATAGAGTAAGATCAATGTCTTGAGTCTTTTCTAGCCAATTTTCAATCGGATTCGTTAAAAGGGCACCGTGCAGGACGTCAAAATGTAAAAAATGATATTGATTGGCGCAAGGTGTATAACAGAATATAAACATATAGATGTCTTCAGGTACCGACTCTTGATGTACATGTGAAGTTTTGGATTTTTAGCAGCATGTGCAAGAGAGTTATTAAGCATTTTGTCCATTGCGGCGAAGGAAATCTTAAGTGAAAACTTCGAAGCCCCGCCCCCGTCATATAGTATTTCGGAAACAAAAAATTTTAGCCCCAGTGTTTGTCCCAGGTCTTAAGATGCTACAGACAGAATTTTAAGGCAATCAGATGAAGCCTTTAGGATCAGGGTGCAAAAGAATGACCCCTGTAAACATGCAAAAAAGGGCAAAAGTCGGACTTTCAAAAATTCATAACTCACTTCCTGTTCATATTAGACGTTAAAATATCAAATTTTTCGCCATGCCCGATGAGACTGCCAAGTTTGGTGAATTTTTGTGCATGTTTCGGGGGTCAAAAATGCAATCGAACAATCGGAAAAATAATAATAATAATAATTTCTACAAAAACAACAGGGACTTCGCAGCGGTCGCTGCTCAGGCCCTAATAATAATAATAATAATAATAAAAGTATTAATATTTTCTACAAAAACAATAGGGACCTCGCAGCCGTCGCAGCTCGGGCCCTAATAACAATTTCTAGAAAAACAATAGGGACCTCGCAGCGGTCACTGCTCGGGCCCGAATAATAATAATAATAATAATTTCCACAAAAACAATGGGGACCTCGTAGCGGTCGCTGCTCGGGCCCTAATAATAATTTCTACATAAACAATAGGGACCTCGCCGCGGTCGCTGCTCGGGCCCCAATAATAATTTCTACACAAAGTCCATTGTGGTGACCCGCCCCTTTTAAGTAAATTCAAAATGGCCGACTTCCTGTAAAACCTAGCTCATTGCTCCAAGAGACTTTTTTGTAGGTCTTGGTCTTATACATACAGTGAACCCTCGCTACTTCGCGGTTCACCTTTCGCGGGTTCAGTGCTTCGCGGGTATAAAAAATATTCGGGGGCATTGTAGTTTCGCCGAGCGCTGGAGCGGTTAGACGGCCGGCGTGCGCCGAAGAAGAGCGTGGGCGAAGAGGAGAGTGGACGAAGAAGAGCACGTTCCCCCGGACACGATCGGTGGCGACGTTTCGCGCGGTTCGGACCGTACCAGAGCTCCGGCCGGCGTGCGTGGCAGTTAAGCCGTAGAGGAGCACCTTCCCCGGGCACGGGCGGTGCCAAGCGGCCCCTAAGTTTAACCGAATGGAAGCTCCGGAGGAGGAGGGCATGCTCGCGTCACAGTAAGCCGAAGAGGAGCACCTTCCCCGGGCACGGGCGGTTCCAAGCGGCCCCTAAGTTTAACCAAATGGAAGCTCCGGAGGAGGAGGGCATGCTCGCGTTACAGTAAGCCGAAGAGGAGCACCTTCGCCGGGCACGGGCGGTTCCAAGCGGCCCCTAAGTTTAACCGAATGGAAGCTCCGGAGGAGGCGGGCATGCTCGCGTCACAGTAAGCCGAAGAGGAGCACCTTCCCCGGGCACGGGCGGTGCCAAGCGGCCCCTAAGTTTAACCGAATGGAAGCTCCGGGGGAGGAGGGTGGGCGTGTGTCACAGTTAAGCCGAATTGGAGCACCTCTTCCGCCCGGGCACGAGCGGAGCGCGAAGCTGTCAGTTATGAATGAATAAATGAATAAATAAATAAATAAAGAATGGCACATTTCATTTCACAGGGCACACCAGACGGCGTACCAGCAGGTAAAAGTCTGAGTAATTAAATAAATACAAAAAGAATGGCTGGGGAATAAAAAAATAATACGTTTTAATAATAATTTGTTTTTTTTGTTATAACATGAATTTCACTCTCTCTCTCCCCGTATATATATATATATATATATATATATATATATTTATATATTTATTATATATATTGTATTTTTTTTTTAAGCATTTTTGAAGGTGCGCCGCTACTTCGCGGATTTTCAGTTTTCGCGGGTGGTCTCGGTCCCCATTAACCGCGATAACCGAGGGTTCACTGTACTCCATAAAATTTACAAAAAGCGAGGTGAAACACTCAACCAGGGCTGCTCTGCATGTTGTGCTGGGCCACCTGGAACAACAGCGGAGCTATGCAAGGATGCTCTTTGTGGACTACAGCTCGGCATTCAACACGATCATCCCAGACATCCTCGTCGCCAAACTGGACACTCTCGGCCTCCCTGCCCTCACACGCATCTGGATTAAGGACTTTCTGACCAACAGACCCCAGACTGTGTTGCTCGGCCCCTACACGTCCTCCACCCTCATGCTGAGCACCGGTTCCCCCCAAGGATGCGTGCTGAGCCCTCTCCTGTACGCCCTCTACACCTACGACTGCAGCCCGGCCCACGGCAACAACACCATCGTCAAGTTTGCTGACGACACGACAGTGGTCGGCCTGATCTCGGAAGGTGACGAGACAGCCTACAGAGAGGAGGTAGGGAGACTGACAACTTGGTGCAAGGACAACAGACTGCACCTTAACTCTGCTAAAACAAAGGAGATTGTCGTCGACTTCAGGAGGAACAAGACGCTGCCGCCCCCCCTCTGCATCGAAGGCGTGTGTGTGGAGAGGGTCCACACGTTCAAGTTCCTGGGAGTACAGATCTCTGATGACCTTTCTTGGAGTCACAACACCACAGCAGTGGTAAAGAAGGTCCGCCAACGTCTGCACTTCCTGAGAGTCCTCAGGAAATTCAACCTGGACAGGAAGCTGCTGCTGGCCTTCTACCACTCGTCCATCGAGAGCCTGCTGACGTACTGTGTCTCCACCTGGTACAGCGGCTGCACTGAGGCGGACAGAGTGAGGCTCCAGAGGACAGTCAAAACAGCGCAAAGGATTATTGGCTGCCCTCTCCCCTCGCTGTCGGACATCTACACCGCCCGGTGCCTCAGAAGGGCTCTCAACATCGTCAAAGACAATACCCACCCAAACTCACACCTGTTCGACCTGTTGCCCTCTGGCAGGCGCTACAGATGCATCAAATCAAGGACCAATAGACTGAGAAACAGTTTCTTTCCGAGAGCCATCTCCATACTGAACTCTCACACACACACGAGACCACCCTAACCTTGCAAAACAGCATTGTGATGTGTTTCTATATGCCCTATTCAGTACTGAATTCCATTGCACTGTCTTATTTATTTATCTAATTTATATATTGTCTGTATTATTGTTGTATTGCACTGGAGAGGGGAGCCCTCTAATCTCGTTGCACACTTGAGTACAATGACAATAAAGGGATTTCTATTTCTATTCTATTCTTTTTTTAACTTTTCTCGAGGGCCATGGCGAGCCATTTCAAAAAAGCTGCACAACTAACGTATAAAATATTGATAAATTTGCTCTGCCTGATGTGTGTGTAAAGTTTCACGAGTTGTCGTTCATATTTAGAACCTCATAATCAGCGTTTTATTGCCGAACAGTGCAATGCCACTCCCACAACTTTTCACGAAAAAGGATGAATTTCGTATTGTGACATCCTCATGGCCGAAACAGTCATCCGAGCATATATGAGGGCGACCTTGTTGAGTTGCACGGAGAAAAACATCCAAGAAAATAACTTGTATTAGCTTTTACCAGTTGGTGGCGCTACTACTACGATGAAAAATAAGTTGGTAGATGTCTTCAGGGCTGAAGTATCCTCAAATGTGTACAACTTCGAGAAGATAGGATCATCTGAGTCATGTTGCCGGAGCTTTTGTTGCCACAAAGTACAATCGGATTTTTCAGCACCGTAATAGCCACGCCTTTTGCCAAAACGTCACAAAATTCGGCACAGAGTAAGATCATTGTCTTGAGTCTTTTCTGACTAATTTTCAGTCGGATTCGTCAAAAGGGCACCGTGCAGTACGTGAAAATTAAAATAAAAACAAATTTTTGATTCCACTTGGCGGCGCTGTGTGTATAACAAAATAATAACATTAAGATGTCTTCAGGTCGGGACGTTTTATTTACAGGTGAAGGTTTGGATTTTTAGGAGCATGTGCAGGGGCGTTATTAAGCATTCATTTATTTGTATTAGGTTCATTTTGTCTTCTTATTATTGATATTTGACTGATTCATTAAAAGCAGACAATTATGTTTTAGGTTAATTTTTTACCTGACATGTTTCGGCGAGTCTTTCGCCTTCTTCAGAGTGTCGCATGATGGTGTCTTGAGACCCGTCTTTATCAGCTGATGTTCCATGAGGGTGTGACTTACCTGTCAAAAAAATGAAAAATCAGAGCAGTAAAAGAACAAGCACAACATGAACATTACAAATCAGCAATCACTGACCACTGCAAAAGGGAAAACCACATCATGGACCGGGAGAAGGGCAGGGTCATCCGCACCGAAGAGAACAAACAACAGCGCTGGATCAGAGAGGCCATTGAGATCTGCAAGCGAGGCATAAAAACCATGAACAGAGACAAGGGAGCCTTCATCCTCTCTACCACCTGGAGCAGCATCTTGGCGGAGTGAACGGACAGCGGGGGGCGTGACTTGCCTTCATTCTTGTGACAGGTAAGTCACGCCCTCATGGAACATCAGCTGATAAAGACGGGCCACAAGACACCATCATGTGACACTCTGAAGAAGGCGAAAGACTTTCGTATTGTGACATCCTCAAGGCCTAAACACTCATCCGATCAAAAATAAGTTGGCAGCCGTCTTCAGGGCCTGAATATCCTCAAATGTGAAAAATTTCGAGAAGATGGATCATCTGAATCATTTTGCAGGAACTTTTGTTGCCACGGAGAATAATCAGACTCTGCGGCACCGTAATAGCCACGCCCTTCGAAGGAAAGTCACAAAAATAGGGAAAGAGTAAGATCAATGTCTTGAGTCTTTTCTAGCCAATTTTCAATCGGATTCGTTAAAAGGGCACCGTGCAGGACGTCAAAATGTAAAAAATGATATTGATTGGCGCAAGGTGTATAACAGAATATAAACATATAGATGTCTTCAGGTACCGACTCTTGATGTACATGTGAAGTTTTGGATTTTTAGCAGCATGTGCAAGAGAGTTATTAAGCATTTTGTCCATTGCGGCGAAGGAAATCTTAAGTGAAAACTTCGAAGCCCCGCCCCCGTCATATAGTATTTCGGAAACAAAAAATTTTAGCCCCAGTGTTTGTCCCAGGTCTTAAGATGCTACAGACAGAATTTTAAGGCAATCAGATGAAGCCTTTAGGATCAGGGTGCAAAAGAATGACCCCTGTAAACATGCAAAAAAGGGCAAAAGTCGGACTTTCAAAAATTCATAACTCACTTCCTGTTCATATTAGACGTTAAAATATCAAATTTTTCGCCATGCCCGATGAGACTGCCAAGTTTGGTGAATTTTTGTGCATGTTTCGGAGGGTCAAAAATGCAATCGAACAATCGGAAAAATAATAATAATAATAATTTCTACAAAAACAACAGGGACTTCGCAGCGGTCGCTGCTCAGGCCCTAATAATAATAATAATAATAATAATAATAATAAAAGTATTAATATTTTCTACAAAAACAATAGGGACCTCGCAGCCGTCGCAGCTCGGGCCCTAATAACAATTTCTAGAAAAACAATAGGGACCTCGCAGCGGTCACTGCTCGGGCCCTAATAATAATAATAATAATAATTTCCACAAAAACAATGGGGACCTCGTAGCGGTCGCTGCTCGGGCCCTAATAATAATTTCTACATAAACAATAGGGACCTCGCCGCGGTCGCTGCTCGGGCCCCAATAATAATTTCTACACAAAGTCCATTGTGGTGACCCGCCCCTTTTAAGTAAATTCAAAATGGCCGACTTCCTGTAAAACCTAGCTCATTGCTCCAAGAGACTTTTTTTGTAGGTCTTGGTCTTATACATACAGTGAACCCTCGCTACTTCGCGGTTCACCTTTCGCGGGTTCAGTGCTTCGCGGGTATAAAAAATATTCGGGGGCATTGTAGTTTCGCCGAGCGGCACGACGGGCGCTGGAGCGGTTAGACGGCCGGCGTGCGCCGAAGAAGAGCGTGGGCGAAGAGGAGAGTGGACGAAGAAGAGCACGTTCCCCCGGACACGATCGGTGGCGACGTTTCGCGCGGTTCGGACCGTACCAGAGCTCCGGCCGGCGTGCGTGGCAGTTAAGCCGTAGAGGAGCACCTTCCCCGGGCACGGGCGGTGCCAAGCGGCCCCTAAGTTTAACCGAATGGAAGCTCCGGAGGAGGAGGGCATGCTCGCGTCACAGTAAGCCGAAGAGGAGCACCTTCCCCGGGCACGGGCGGTTCCAAGCGGCCCCTAAGTTTAACCAAATGGAAGCTCCGGAGGAGGAGGGCATGCTCGCGTCACAGTAAGCCGAAGAGGAGCACCTTCGCCGGGCACGGGCGGTTCCAAGCGGCCCCTAAGTTTAACCGAATGGAAGCTCCGGAGGAGGCGGGCATGCTCGCGTCACAGTAAGCCGAAGAGGAGCACCTTCCCCGGGCACGGGCGGTGCCAAGCGGCCCCTAAGTTTAACCGAATGGAAGCTCCGGGGGAGGAGGGCGGGCGTGTGTCACAGTTAAGCCGAATTGGAACACCTCTTCCGCCCGGGCACGAACGGAGCGCGAAGCTGTCAGTTATGAATGAATAAATGAATAAATAAATAAATAAATAAAGAATGCCACCTTTCATTTCACAGGGCACACCGGACGGCGTACCAGCAGGTAATAGTCGGAGTAATTAAATAAATACAAAAAGAATGGCTGGGGAATAAAAAAATAATACGTTTTAATAATAATTTGTTTTTTTTGTTATAACATGAATTTCACTCTCTCTCTCTCTCTGTGTATATATATATATATATATATCTATATATATATCTATATATATATATATTTATTATATATATTGTATTTTTTTTTAAGCATTTTTGAAGGTGCGCCGCTACTTCGCGGATTTTCAGTTTCCGCGGGTGGTCTCGGTCCCCATTAACCGCGACAACCGAGGGTTCACTGTACTCCATAAAATTTACAAAAAGCGAGGTGAAACACTCAACCAGGGCTGCTTTTTTGAACATTTCTCGAGGGCCATGGCGAGCCATTTAAAAAAAGCTGCACAACTAACGTATAAAATATTGATAAATTTGCTCTGCCTGATGTGTGTGTCAAGTTTCACGAGTTGTCGTTCATATTTAGAACCTCATAATCAGCGTTGTTTTATTGCCGGACAGTGCAATGCCACTCCCACAACTTTTCACGAAAAAGGATGAATTTCGTATTGTGACATCCTCATGGACGAAACAGTCCTCCGAGCATATATGAGGGCGACCTTGTTGAGTTGCACGGAGAAAAACATCCAAGAAAATAACTTGTATTAGCTTTTACCAGTTGGTGGCGCTACTACTACGATGAAAAATAAGTTGGTAGATGTCTTCAGGGTTGAAGTATCCTCAAATGTGTACAACTTCGAGAAGATAGGATCATCTCAGTCATGTTGCCGGAGCTTTTGTTGCCACAAAGTACAATCGGACTTTTCAGCACCGTAATAGCCACGCCTTTTGCCAAAACGTCACAAAACTCGGCAGAGAGTAAGATCATTGTCTTGAGTCTTTTCTGACTAATTTTCAGTCGGATTCGTCAAAAGGGCACCGTGCAGTACGTGAAAATTAAAATAAAAACAAATTTTTTATTCCACTTGGCGGCGCTGTGTGTATAACAAAATAATAACATTAAGATGTCTTCAGGTCGGGACATTTTATTTACAGGTGAAGGTTTGGATTTTTAGGAGCATGTGCAGGGGAGTTATTAAGCATTCATTTATTTGTATTAGGTTCATTTTGTCTTCTTATTATTGATATTTGACAGATTCATTAAAAGCAGACAATTATGTTTTAGGGAAATTTTTTACCTGACATGTTTCGGCGAGTCTTTCACCTTCTTCAGAGTGTCGCATGATGGTGTCTTGAGACCCGTCTTTATCAGCTGATGTTCCATGAGGATGTGAATTACCTGTCAAAAAAATGAAAAATCATAGCAGTAAAAGAACAAGCACAACATGAACATTACAAATCAGCAATCACTGACCACTGCAAAAGGGAAAACCACATCATGGACCGGGAGAAGGGCAGGGTCATCCGCACCGAAGAGAACAAACAACAGCGCTGGATCAGAGAGGCCATTGAGATCTGCAAGCGAGGCATAAAAACCATGAACAGAGACAAGGGAGCCTTCATCCTCTCTACCACCTGGAGCAGCATCTTGGCGGAGTGAACGGACAGCGGGGGGCGTGACTTGCCTTCATTCTTGTGACAGGTAAGTCACGCCCTCATGGAACATCAGCTGATAAAGACGGGTCACAAGACACCATCATGTGACACTCTGAAAAAGGCGAAAGACTTTCGTATTGTGACATCCTCAAGGCCTAAACACTCATCCGAGCAAATATAAGGTAGATTTTGTTAACCTGCCCGGAGAAAAACATCAACGAAAATAATTTGTATTTGTTTTAACCAGTTGGTGGCGCTACCACTGCGATCAAAAATAAGTTGGCAGCCGTCTTCAGGGCCTGAATATCCTCAAATGTGAAAAATTTCGAGAAGATGGATCATCTGAATCATTTTGCAGGAACTTTTGTTGCCACGGAGAATAATCAGACTGTGCGGCACCGCAATAGCCACGCCCTTCGAAGGAAAGTCACAAAAATAGGGATAGAGTAAGATCAATGTCTTGAGTCTTTTCTAGCCAATTTTCAATCGGATTCGTTAAAAGGGCACCGTGCAGTACGTCAAAATGTAAAAAATGATATTGATTGGCGCAAGGTGTATAACAGAATATAAACATATAGATGTCTTCAGGTACCGACTCTTTATGTATATGTGAAGTTTTGGATTTTTAGCAGCATGTGCAGGAGAGTTATTAAGCATTTTGTCCATTGCGGCGAAGGAAATCTTAAGTGAAAACTTTGAAGCCCCGCCCCCGTCATATAGTATTTCGGAAACAAAAGATTTTAGCCCCAGTGTTTGTCCCAGGTCTTAAGATGCTACAGACAGAATTTTAAGGCAATCAGATGAAGCCTTTAGGATCAGGGTGCAAAAGAATGACCCCTGTAAACATGCAAAAAAGGGCAAAAGTCGGACTTTCAAAAATTCATAACTCACTTCCTGTTCATATTAGACGTTAAAATATCAAATTTCTCGCCATGCCCGATGAGACTGCCAAGTTTGGTGAGTTTTTGTGCATGTTTCGGGGGTCAAAAATGCAATCGTACAATCGGAAAAATAATAATAATAATAATTTCTACAAAAACAACAGGGACTTCGCAGCGGTCGCTGCTCAGGCCCTAATAATAATAATAATAATAATAATAAAAGTAATAATATTTTCTAGAAAAACAATAGGGACCTCGCAGCGGTCACTGCTCGGGCCCTAATAATAATAATAATAATAAAAATTTCCACAAAAACAATGGGGACCTCGTAGCGGTCGCTGCTCGGGCCCTAATAATAATTTCTACATAAACAATAGGGACCTCGCCGCGGTCGCTGCTCGGGCCCCAATAATAATTTCTACACAAAGTCCATTGTGGTGACCCGCCCCCTTTTAAGTAAATTCAAAATGGCCGACTTCCTGTAAAACCGAGCTCATTGCTCCAAGAGACTTTTTTGTAGGTCTTGGTCTTATACATACAGTGAACCCTCGCTACTTCGCGGTTCACCTTTCGCGGGTTCAGTGCTTCGCGGGTATAAAAAATATTCGGGGGCATTGTAGTTTCGCCGAGCGGCACGACGGGGCGCTGGAGCGGTTAGACGGCCGGCGTGCGCCGAAGAAGAGCGTGGGCGAAGAGAAGAGTGGACGAAGAAGAGCACGTTCCCCCGGACACGATCGGTGGCGACGTTTCGCGCGGTTCGGACCGTACCAGAGCTCCGGCCGGCGTGCGTGGCAGTTAAGCCGTAGAGGAGCACCTTCCCCGGGCGCGGGCGGTGCCAAGCGGCCCCTAAGTTTAACCGAATGGAAGCTCCGGAGGAGGAGGGCATGCTCGCGTCACAGTAAGCCGAAGAGGAGCACCTTCCCCGGGCACGGGCGGTTCCAAGCGGCCCCTAAGTTTAACCGAATGGAAGCTCCGGAGGAGGAGGGCATGCTCGCGACACAGTAAGCCGAAGAGGAGCACCTTTCCCGGGCACGGGCGGTGCCAAGCGGCCCCTAAGTTTAACCGAATGGAAGCTCCGGGGGAGGAGGGTGGGCGTGTGTCACAGTTAAGCCGAATTGGAGCACCTCTTCCGCCCGGGCACGAGCGGAGCGCGAAGCTGTCAGTTATGAATGAATAAATGAATAAATAAATAAATAAATAAAGAATGGCACCTTTCATTTCACAGGGCACACCAGACGGCGTACCAGCAGGTAAAAGTCTGAGTAATTAAATAAATACAAAAAGAATGGCTGGGGAATAAAAAAATAATACGTTTTAATAATAATTTGTTTTTTTTGTTATAACATGAATTTCACTCTCTCTCTCTCTGTATATATATATATATATATATCTATATATATTTATTATATATATTGTATTTTTTTTTAAGCATTTTTGAAGGTGCGCCGCTACTTCGCGGATTTTCAGTTTCCGCGGGTGGTCTCGGTCCCCATTAACCGCGACAACCGAGGGTTCACTGTACTCCATAAAATTTACAAAAAGCGAGGTGAAACACTCAACCAGGGCTGCTCTGCATGTTGTGCTGGGCCACCTGGAACAACAGCGGAGCTATGCAAGGATGCTCTTTGTGGACTACAGCTCGGCATTCAACACGATCATCCCAGACATCCTCGTCGCCAAACTGGACACTCTCGGCCTCCCTGCCCTCACACACATCTGGATTAAGGACTTTCTGACCAACAGACCCCAGACTGTGTTGCTCGGCCCCTACACGTCCTCCACCCTCATGGTGAGCACCGGTTCCCCCCAAGGATGCGTGCTGAGCCCTCTCCTGTAAGCCCTCTACACCTACGACTGCAGCCCGGCCCACGGCAACAACACCATCGTCAAGTTTGCTGACGACACGACAGTGGTCGGTCTGATCTCGGAAGGTGACGAGACAGCCTACAGAGAGGAGGTAGGGAGACTGACAACTTGGTGCAAGGACAACAGACTGCACCTTAACTCTGCTAAAACAAAGGAGATTGTCGTCGACTTCAGGAGGAACAAGACGCTGCCGCCCCCCCTCTGCATCGAAGGCGTGTGTGTGGAGAGGGTCCACACGTTCAAGTTCCTGGGAGTACAGATCTCCGATGACCTTTCTTGGAGTCACAACACCACAGCAGTGGTAAAGAAGGTCCGCCAACGTCTGCACTTCCTGAGAGTCCTCAGGAAATTCAACCTGGACAGGAAGCTGCTGCTGGCCTTCTACCACTCGTCCATCGAGAGCCTGCTGACGTACTGTGTCTCCACCTGGTACAGCGGCTGCACTGAGGCGGACAGAGTGAGGCTCCAGAGGACAGTCAAAACAGCGCAAAGGATTATTGGCTGCCCTCTCCCCTCGCTGTCGGACATCTACACCGCCCGGTGCCTCAGAAGGGCTCTCAACATCGTCAAAGACAATACCCACCCAAACTCACACCTGTTCGACCGGTTGCCCTCTGGCAGGCGCTACAGATGCATCAAATCAAGGACCAATAGACTGAGAAACAGTTTCTTTCCGAGAGCCATCTCCATACTGAACTCTCACACACACACACGAGACCACCCTAACCTTGCAAAACAGCATTGTGATGTGTTTCTATATGCCCTATTCAGTACTATTCTATTCTTATTTATTTATCTAATTTATATATTGTCTGTATTATTGTTGTATTGCACTGGAGAGGGGAGCCCTCTAATCTCGTTGCACACTTGAGTACAATGACAAAGGGATTTCTATTTCTATTCTATTCTTTTTTTAACTTTTCTCGAGGGCCATGGCGAGCCATTTCAAAAAAGCTGCACAACTAACGTATAAAATATTGATAAATTTGCTCGGCCTGATGTGTGTGTAAAGTTTCACGAGTTGTCGTTCATATTTAGAACCTCATAATCAGCGTTGTTTTATTGCCGAACAGTGCAATGCCACTCCCACAACTTTACACGAAAAAGGACAAATTTCGTATTGTGACATCCTCATGGCCGAAACAGTCATCCGAGCATATATGAGGGCGGCCTTGTTGAGTTGCACGGAGAAAAACATCCAAGAAAATAACTTGTATTAGCTTTTACCAGTTGGTGGCGCTACTACTACGATGAAAAATAAGTTGGTAGATGTCTTCAGGGCTGAAGTATCCTCAAATGTGTACAACTTCGAGAAGATAGGATCATCTGAGTCATGTTGCCGGAGCTTTTGTTGCCACAGAGTACAATCTGACTTTTCAGCACCGTAATAGCCACGCCTTTTGCCAAAACGTCACAAAATTCGGCAGAGAGTAAGATCATTGTCTTGAGTCTTTTCTGACTAATTTTCAGTCGGATTTGTCAAAAGGGCACCGTGCAGGATGTGAAAATTAAAATAAAAACACATTTTTGATTCCACTTGGCGGCGCTGTGTGTATAACAAAATAATAACATTAAGATGTCTTCAGGTCGGGACGTTTTATTTACAGGTGAAGGTTTGGATTTTCAGGAGCATGTGCAGGGGAGTTATTAAGCATTCATTTATTTGTATTAGGTTCATTTTGTCTTCTTATTATTGATATTTGACTGATTCATTAAAAGCAGACAATTATGTTTTAGGTTAATTTTTTACCTGACATGTTTCGGCGAGTCTTTCGCCTTCTTCAGAGTGTCGCATGATGGTGTCTTGAGACCCGTCTTTATCAGCTGATGTTCCATGAGGGTGTGACTTACCTGTCAAAAAAATGAAAAATCAGAGCAGTAAAAGAACAAGCACAACATGAACATTACAAATCAGCAATCACTGACCACTGCAAAAGGGAAAACCACATCATGGACCGGGAGAAGGGCAGGGTCATCCGCACCGAAGAGAACAAACAACAGCGCTGGATCAGAGAGGCCATTGAGATCTGCAAGCGAGGCATAAAAACCATTAACAGAGACAAGGGAGCCTTCATCCTCTCTACCACCTAGAGCAGCATCTTGGCGGAGTGAACGGACAGCGGGGGGTGTGACTTGCCTTCATTCTTGTGACAGGTAAGTCACGCCCTCATGGAACATCAGCTGATAAAGACGGTTCACAAGACACCATCATGTGACACTCTGAAGAAGGCGAAAGACTTTCGTATTGTGACATCCTCAAGGCCTAAACACTCATCCGAGCAAATATAAGGTAGATTTTGTGAACCTGCCCGGAGAAAAACATCAACGAAAATAATTTGTATTTGTTTTAACCAGTTGGTGGCGCTACCACTGCGATCAAAAATAAGTTGGCAGCCGTCTTCAGGGCCTGAATATCCTCAAATGTGAAAAATTTCGAGAAGATGGATCATCTGAATCATTTTGCAGGAACTTTTGTTGCCACGGAGAATAATCAGACTCTGCGGCACCGCAATAGCCACGCCCTTCGAAGGAAAGTCACAAAAATAGGGATAGAGTAAGATCAATGTCTTGAGTCTTTTCTAGCCAATTTTCAATCGGATTCGTTAAAAGGCACCGTGCAGTACGTCAAAATGTAAAAAATGATATTGATTGGCGCAAGGTGTATAACAGAATATAAACATATAGATGTCTTCAGGTACCGACTCTTTATGTACATGTGAAGTTTTGGATTTTTAGCAGCATGTGCAGGAGAGTTATTAAGCATTTTGTCCATTGCGGCGAAGGAAATCTTAAGTGAAAACTTTGAAGCCCCGCCCCGTCATATAGTATTTCGGAAACAAAAGATTTTAGCCCCAGTGTTTGTCCCAGGTCTTAAGATGCTACAGACAGAATTTTAAGGCAATCAGATGAAGCCTTTAGGATCATGGTGCAAAAGAATGACCCCTGTAAACATGCAAAAAAGGGCAAAAGTCGGACTTTCAAAAATTCATAACTCACTTCCTGTTCATATTAGACGTTAAAATATCAAATTTCTCGCCATGCCCGATGAGACTGCCAAGTTTGGTGAGTTTTTGTGCATGTTTCGGGGTCAAAAATGCGATCGTACAAATCGGAAAAATAATAATAATAATAATTTCTACAAAAACAACAGGGACTTCGCAGCGGTCGCTGCTCAGGCCCTAATAATAATAATAATAATAATAATAAAAGTAATAATATTTTCTACAAAAACAATAGGGACCTCGCAGCCGTCGCAGCTCGGGCCCTAATAACAATTTCTAGAAAAACAATAGGGACCTCGCAGCGGTCACTGCTCGGGCCCTAATAATAATAATAATAATAATTTCCACAAAAACAATGGGGACCTCGTAGCGGTCGCTGCTCGGGCCCTAATAATAATTTCTACATAAACAATAGGGACCTCGCCGCGGTCGCTGCTCGGGCCCCAATAATAATTTCTACACAAAGTCCATTGTGGTGACCCGCTCCTTTTAAGTAAATTCAAAATGGCCGACTTCCTGTAAAACCTAGCTCATTGCTCCAAGAGACTTTTTTGTAGGTCTTGGTCTTATACATACAGTGAACCCTCGCTACTTCGCGGTTCACCTTTCGCGGGTTCAGTGCTTCGCGGGTATAAAAAATATTCGGGGGCATTGTAGTTTCGCCGAGCGGCACGACGGGCGCTGGAGCGGTTAGACGGCCGGCGTGCGCCGAAGAAGAGCGTGGGCGAAGAGGAGAGTGGACGAAGAAGAGCACGTTCCCCCGGACACGATCGGTGGCGACGTTTCGCACGGTTCGGACCGTACCAGGGCTCCGGCCGGCGTGCGTGGCAGTTAAGCCGTAGAGGAGCACCGTCCCCGGGCACGGGCGGTGCCAAGCGGCCCCTAAGTTTAACCGAATGGAAGCTCCGGAGGAGGAGGGCATGCTCGCGTCACAGTAAGCCGAAGAGGAGCACCTTCCCCAGGCACGGGCGGTTCCAAGCGGCCCCTAAGTTTAACCAAATGGAAGCTCCGGAGGAGGAGGGCATGCTCGCGTCACAGTAAGCCGAAGAGGAGCACCTTTGCCGGGCACGGGCGGTTCCAAGCGGCCCCTAAGTTTAACCGAATGGAAGCTCCGGAGGAGGCGGGCATGCTCGCGTCACAGTAAGCCGAAGAGGAGCACCTTCCCCGGGCACGGGCGGTGCCAAGCGGCCCCTAAGTTTAACCGAATGGAAGCTCCGGGGGAGGAGGGCGGGCGTGTGTCACAGTTAAGCCGAATTGGAACACCTCTTCCGCCCGGACACGAACGGAGCGCGAAGCTGTCAGTTATGAATGAATAAATGAATAAATAAATAAATAATTAAAGAATGCCACCTTTCATTTCACAGGGAACACCGGACGGCGTACCAGCAGGTAAAAGTCGGAGTAATTAAATAAATACAAAAAGAATGGCTGGGGAATAAAAAAATAATACGTTTTAATAATAATTTGGTTTTTTTGTTATAACATGAATTTCACTCTCTCTCTCTCTCTCCCCGTATATATATATATATATATATATATTTATTATATATATTGTATTTTCTTTTAAGCATTTTTGAAGGTGCGCCGCTACTTCGCGGATTTTCAGTTTCCGCGGGTGGTCTCGGTCCCCATTAACCGCGATAACCGAGGGTTCACTGTACTCCATAAAATTTACAAAAAGCGAGGTGAAACACTCAACCAGGGCTGCTTTTTTTAACATTTCTCGAGGGCCATGGCGAGCCATTTCAAAAAAGCTGCACAACTAACGTATAAAATATTGATAAATTTGCTCTGCCTGATGTGTGTGTCAAGTTTCACGAGTTGTCGTTCATATTTAGAACCTCATAATCAGCGTTGTTTTATTGCCAAACAGTGCAATGCCACTCCCACAACTTTTCACGAAAAAGGATGAATTTCGTATTGTGACATCCTCATGGCCGAAACAGTCCTCCGAGCATATATGAGGGTGACCTTGTTGAGTTGCACGGAGAAAAACATCCAAGAAAATAACTTGTATTAGCTTTTACCAGTTGGTGGCGCTACTACTACGATGAAAAATAAGTTGGTAGATGTCTTCAGGGCTGAAGTATCCTCAAATGTGTACAACTTCGAGAAGATAGGATCATCTGAGTCATGTTGCCGGAGCTTTTGTTGCCACAAAGTACAATCGGACTTTTCAGCACCGTAATAGCCACGCCTTTTGCCAAAACGTCACAAAACTCTGAAAAAGCTGAGTGAGCCTCAAACCAGACATACACATTCACTGACAAATATCCTGTGACACCAGATATATTAGAAGTCTTGTCTAATCAGCACACGTCTATCTAACTGCAATTTTAACATCTCGAGACACGACAGGATGAGTACACGATACGCATACCTCCATTTCTGAGTCTGTAAAGCCTGGAGGAGGCTGCTTCGATGTTTTAGTAGCATCATAAATTTATTGAATTAATTATATTTGAGGTTGGATTAGATTTTTACACATTTTAAGCCTTAGCCACCCAAAACAAAACATAAGCTCATGAATGAAATAAAACTAATTAATTTCGCCCATGCCAATTAATCTTCTGTAGACACGTGTTGTGACCAGTGTTGTTTTTGGCAGGCATTTTAGATTTTGTCCAAGTCATTTGGACAAAGTGCTGATTTGTTTACATCACATTTAGTCATCCCAATTCGTTATAGTTTTAGTCCAGTTTTAGTCAACGAAAACTAAAAAAAGGGTTTTAGTCCAGTTTTAATCGACGGAAACGCAAAAAAAGTTTTACCCTAGTTTTCGTCAATTTATTCACAAAGGTTTTAGTCCAAGCGGCACGGTGGCCCAACTGGTTAGCAGGATGGCCTCACAATATTGAGGTCGTAGGTACGATTCTGGCTCCGGCCTTCCTGCGTGGGTTTCCTCTGGGTAATTCGGTTTCCTCCCATATTCTTAAAACATGCATGGCAAGTTGCTTGGACACTCTAATTGCCCCTAGGCATGAGTGTGAGCGTGGATGGTTGTTCGTCTATGTATGCCCTGCGATTGGCTGGACACCAATTCAAGGGTGTACCTCGCCTACTGCCGAAGACAGCTGGGATCGGCTCCAACACCCCCCGCGACCCTAGTGAGGAGAAGCGGTACAGATAACGGATGGATGGATGGATGGGTTTAAGTCCATTTGAGTTAAAACAAGGCATTCAAGGTTTCCACCCAATAACAAAGACTTTTGGATGGACTACAAAGGATTCTTCATTACAAACAGAAAAAAGTGGCAACAGTGGAATCAATGCTCACTGCTCCAAAATAAGCAGAGAAGCAAAACATTTTGTTGGGCAACTGTTGTGGCTTTATTTCACTAAAAGCAACATAAAATAATTTATGAACCACATGCTAACAATTTTGTCTCGTCAACGAAAAAAATTCATGTACATCACGTCATGTTTTCGTCATAAAAGAACCTCGTTTAGCTTGTCATCGTCATTAAAAAAGGGGCGTTAACGAAGTATTTTCGTCATAGTCATCAGTGACGAAAACAACACTGGTTGTGACTGATATTTCAGTCCCAGGTTGTCTCCTGAACACCACCAATTGGGCAAGGGAGCGCAGGAAAGCCTGGGGTCTTCTATTTTTACAGTATAGAAAGGCTAAATATCAAATTGAAACAGTGTTTTATATCATGAATATACAGGGTTGGTGCTGGTTCTGGTAGGGAAACCACAACATAAAGATGTCCTTAATTAGTCCCACAATGGGGATATTTGCAATATGGCATATGATGGCCTAACAGGGCCACCGCCCAGAAAAGAGTAACGCAGAACTTTGTAATACTGTCACTCCCTGACCAGTTCGTTGTTCCTGAAGAGCCAAACTTTGACTCAGACCCACAAATTTGAATTACAGATAGTGGACAATGGAGAACTCCCCCAGTCAGTCAGCATGTTCAACTTCCATAGAAACCTCAACATACATTTATTAGATTGCCAAACTAATTGGAAACTACATCACCAGAACACCACAAGTGGGCTCTGTTATTGTACTTAAAGATGCATCTTACAAACCTGTGTTCTCCAAGGCCAGCTGGTCCATAGTCTTAAGTTATTTCTTCGCCAACATCAATGTCTCGGAGCGCAAACAGACAGAGGTGTGGTCTGTCCTCTGTTGTCTTCTTCTTCATTTTACAGTTGGGGTGCATGTGGTCATCATTAACCAGTCTTCCCAGACTGCCATCTTCTTGAGCGGCATCAACACTTAAAATAGATTTAAAAAAAAAAAAAAACAATTATTCAATCAATGTCAGAAATTAATCTTTGAGACAATCTTGTGTACACAAAACATAAAAATAGGAAATCCACAATTTTTAAATCTTCTAAATAAAATCATACAAGAAATTTCTATTGGAATCAGACCCTATTAACAGCTTGTCTTTGAGACTTCATGGTCTATATTTTCATTTGTACAGATTCAACGCATGAATAAAAGTAATCACCGTATTTTCGCAGTCATAAGCAAACAAAGCGCCCTGTCAGTCGATGCGTCCATTAAATGGACAAAGTACCACTCACGTCCATCAGCCCTTGTCATCAACGAGCTGTTGGAAGTGCATGTTAGCACACCCTGCTGGGCAAAGAGTGAGTTGTCCATGCTTACAATCGACCGTGACAAATACACCATCTGACTATAATGTTTGGGTGATGGTGTTGGAAAAAGCTGGACAAAGGGCAGCTGTCCACAATGTTTTAGTCTGTCTTATCATTTATGTTATTGCAAGCAAGAAACGTCCCAGGTTTAGACAACAGACAAAAAGTCCAAAGCATAACAGCACATCTCTTTAAACAGCCATGCAAATCTCTCTAAACAGCTATGGGATTGTGGGTCTCTGCTCCCAGAATGCATTGCTTGAATTAGCTAAGGCTGAGTGGCTTTTGTATTATTTTCATTTTTTTTGGGTATATTGATGGCATGAGAGATACATGTTTGTGTTAATCTTATTTCTATGTTTCATTGTTTGCTTGTATGATGAGTTTTTTATTTTTTGTGTGTGGTGAGCAGCCAAGTCCCTCCCCTGACGTTGCTTTGTAGGCTATTGCCAATGCACCTAATATTGGCCTGAGCCATTGTCAGCTATTGTCAATAGAGACTTGGCGTCTGCTGCAACAATGGGGTGATTGCTCATGTTATTGGGGCATAGTAGGCTGCTATCGGCTGTGTCAGTGTGGGCAGCTCTGCCAAGTTCATGCTATGCTAACAGCAGCTGTGCTATCGTCTTGTCAGGCGGTGCGTCCAGTATATGTTACAAAGACAGAAATAGCGGCCTCAACAGGTGTTGCGCCCTTTGACACGGCGCGTCTTTTGGGTGCGAAAATACGGTATACATTTTTGCTTAGAGAATGATTTTTCCCCTAACACTTATGGGATGAGTATGTGTTTATTTTTTTAAATAAAAACAAAAATAAGATAACATCTCAATCTTTGCCTCACCTCCAAGTTTTTTCTTGCCGGCGGAAGTCAAACAAAAAGACAGTGCCTCTTCCATCCATCTTCCTGCGTTGAGATTTATCAGAATCTATCAATTTTCCTCTGTACTCCATAATAAAGAATAAAGTCGTCTTTCCTGAAAGGGGCCTTGGTAAATACTCCTCGACCTAGTTAACAGGGAAATCAAGATAGCTTCGTCATATTTTTAAGCACACAAATAAGGAGTCATCATATTCATTTGGGCCACTATACTAATGTAGGGTGGTTTGAAACATTGCTTCTTGTGAGGGATAGAGCAGAGCCCTTCTTTATGATTTTAAAGGAACAGACCAGCCAAAATTCATTTTCCAGCATTGCATTAGCCAGTATGTATTAGGACTGAAAGTACAAATGTCAATGGCACCTGGTTACGTAAAAAAAAAACTTTAAGATTATTTAGTTTCATAACAATGACATACACTGTATACACAGTCATATTGGATCGCGTCACGTGATCTCTGTGACGTATAACGTGCTTTACACTAGACTATCAATATCGGACTTGTTCACCGGTCTATTGTGGTATAAAAATGCCGGAGGGCGTCATCAAGTACAGCCTTAATTTAGATAGAACTCCTACCATCAGGTTTCACGCTCACTGAAATAACTTGAAACTGACAAAAGAAAAGGTCAAGACACTCTTAATGTAAAATAACCACTTAAAAAACGATGTCAGCTTGGTTATCAGAAAACAATAATATATCTTAGCAAAAGCGTTAACATCATACCTTTAAATGAGTTTATATACTTCGCTTCTAACTCTGCAGTCTTGTCCAGACCCTTGACTGCATGTTCAATAGTATCCTGCTTTGGGGACTTCCTGCATCTCAGGGAAGGCATTGTTTATTCTATAAAGAAAAAAGACAGTTTTGTGTTGAGAATTATTAATACTATAGGCTAAATGGAGTTTTAACAATATCAGTGTAAGAAAAATAAATTATAAATTAAAAAAATATCAATCCCTCCATCCCAATTAACGATTTCAACCATAATAGTTTATATTGAAGTTTAAACAACAGACAGACAGATTTATGCAGTGTGACTACAAAAATCTTACCAAAATTGCATTCACAGTAACCTTTGCTTTAAGAATCATGTAATTAACCAGTGAACATCGTGTCTTACACAAAAATTAATGACAGAAATTATCATGGTACTTGCATTCTGTTGTTCTATAACAAAAGTGCAAGCTGTTAGCTCCGCAAAGCTAACGCAACAAGCTAGCGTCCCTCGTGCTCACATTCAATGCAAACCTGACCACCGGATGAAAATACGCGTCGGTTTAGTTCTTTAAATGAGTAAAAGCACCATGACGTTTTATAATTATTCAATGCTTAACTGGAGCTCGTCAATTATGTCGATGTAGGAGCACATGTTTGCTAGGCCAGTGTTGTAGGCCCACATCCATGGTGCTACTTTGTATAGTGTTTTCCACACAACTATCTCTAACCATGAACAAATGCACTCGAGGCATGTTTTGAATAAAAACAAACGAAAAACACTTACCTCTCCGTTTCAACAGCAGTTCGAACTTCGAAGTGGTGATATTCTCCAGCGTTAAGCACCTGCTCGAACTGCGAATAGGTCAAATTCAACAGCGTCTTTTTTCTGTCTTAATAAGGACGCGATGAGAGGAGGAGCGCTTGCCTTTTCGTCAGCACGCCCCGCGCGGGTGGTGCTGCTTTATCACTCTCTATCTGTGCCCGCCCGCCGGCATGTCGATAGAAAAATAATATTCCTTCAAACATTACTTTCATCTTCTTAACGTTTTGTAGTGAATTTAACAGGTTCACCACTTTTTTCAAATACACCAATGGAAAACAGGTCTTAATTGAGGAAACATACAAAGAGCGTCTCACAAACACCTTATGATGAGCAATGTAATTTGATCACGTTTTTTGTCACTGCCTGGACGTCGGTTCACTGGCCTGGTGGCAGTGGCTTGTAGACATTGTCACTGAGTGGGAACGGATCTCAAGGTGGGTCAAACTAACCCAAGCAGTGGATCGGTCCGTTTTTTAAATTTATTAATTTTTTTATTTTATGTATTTATTTATTATTTAATACAAGGGCTTCGGCTCACTACCAGTGGGCGGGACCAAAGAATTTGGGTTTCCTTTGAGCTAGGAGGCAGTCAAAGGCAGTCCAATCCCCGGCAACATAAAGCGCCTAGCTCTGGGGACATGGAATGTCATTTCTCTGGTAGGGAATGAACCCGAGCTGGTGTGTGACTAGACCAGTGGTTCTCAATTATTTCCTGTCATGCCCCCCCTACCAAGAAGAAAACAATTCGCACCCCCCCCCACCACAATTTTTTTTTACATTTCGTACTAATGTACATGTTCTTTGCATATTAATGTTAGATTGTCAATAAAATATCTTACCTTAACAAAGCTAAATTGATAAAAAAAATATATCATTTTGAGAACGACTATTGTGAGGATCTCGAAACTCAGTACTCTGTGGTGCTAATATTGATGAGATGATAAATATGTTGAAGCCACAGAACAAAAAGATTAGATATTGTTTGGAAATTAATGACGTACATAACAAAGGAATATCAGCCTTGATTGGAGTACATTACTGCATTTAAATTTTTAATAAAAATGAAACAATTATTGATGTTATGACCACTATGAAGAATTTAAAAAAACAATATATAGGGATAATTATAGTTTTCATTTTGTTATGTTTAGTCTGTTCATGTTGCATTATTTTTATGACAAAGATGATGGTTAA
Organism: Idiotropiscis lumnitzeri; assembly: GCF_059441095.1. Taxonomy (NCBI): domain Eukaryota; kingdom Metazoa; phylum Chordata; class Actinopteri; order Syngnathiformes; family Syngnathidae; genus Idiotropiscis; species Idiotropiscis lumnitzeri. Next base: position 2,187,484 of record NW_028283570.1, read on the forward strand.
TCGTAGGTTTGTTGCCCAAATGTACCGTTACAACCTGATTAATGTTGAGAATGACGAACTCAAACTGGACACTAAAACGTAAAAACACATGGACTTCTTGCCCCTGTCCACACACGTGCACACACACACACACCATACACGAAGATCCGGGAGGTAAGGACGGCTGTCCTCTCCTACAACGAGGCAAGGGCCTCCACCAAGTCACCCCAGGGACAAGTTTTATTCCCTGATGGTCATCAAATTATGAGGATCTCATTCTACGCCGGAAGGGAGGAGGGGAATTTTTCCCTAATGTGAGGTTTTCGCTCCTCCACTGATGATCACACTGTTGTATGATTTCATTATGATGATCTGTCTTAAAGCCGTAAGGACATGATTTTTAAATCCACAACAGGGGGGAAATGTAAGATGGGCTGAGGATAGGTAATCAGTTTGTGTATTCATAATCATGTTTTTATACACTCATTAATGTTTAACACACACAGAGACACTTACTTGTTATTTTAACACACACACACACAGACACCCCATCCTGAAGATGTGTTTAGTTAAACTGACCTTGGGTTATGATTTTCTGCCTGCTGGAGTCCCTGGTGATTAGTTATTGATGCTTTAGTTAAACTGACCTTTATACCGTGAGTTATTGATGTTTTCTGTCTCTTGGTGATTAGTTGTTGATGCTTTTCTGTCTTCTGGTGATTAGTTATTGATGAGTTAGTTTCAATAAAAAGGCAGAACGGAGGGTGAGAGTCAGAGGGTGTGCGGGATTGAACTGGCAAGACGGCTGTTTCGCCTCCTGGCTCCCTCTCCCATTCTGAATGGCACAAAACGAAAACTTTAGTAAGTTATTTCAGTCTAAAAAAGGCGTCAGGGCATTTTTAAACCGGACAGTAAGTCGTCACTGTCTTGGTTCCTTTTTGTGCCTTGACCCATCCCGGAATTATTGAAAGGATGCAGTCCTATTTACAGGCCCCAGTGACACCCCAGGTTTCTGTTGTTTGTACGAGGGCGCTTAATAGGTACTGCTATTCACAATCGTCTTAGGCTGTTTCTTTGCAGAAGTTTATGGACAATGTGTAGTGCTGTAGGATGCAGTCTAGAGCATTCTTGACATTGAAGCTTTTGTTTCCAGCAACTGCTAATGCGACCGTGCATCAAACATGCAAAACACAGACCCTTGCTCCTCAAGAAGTCAATCTTATCCTTGTGATGCTTTCTCCTAAATTCCTTACAAATTGTGAGACTGTTGCTCTCCATTACAATTAGCACATGGTTTGGCAATAGCATCCACTGAAACAGGTTCTGCCTTTGGCGTGGTGGTTTTGTTGTTTTCCATCTTGGCGGGCACAATGACTGTTGTGAAGACTTTCTTTGATTTTGGTGTTTCTGTGTGTTGTGATTTTGTTTTCTGTTTTATAGAATCTTTCGTGCTTGTCAACAAAGTCAACAAAATCCTTAAACTTCACTCTTCTATTTGTTCTTTCTTGGAGATTGCAGGCAAATTTTCTCCAAGATTCTATAAGTCTGTATGGAAGTTTGTTTGCCAATGCCTTTATATTAGCCATGTTGTCCAAGTCCTCCATATAATTAACATCTGCCATTATGTTCAAACAGCCCATAAGGAATAATGTGAAAGACTGAAGTGCAACACCATCTTCAGACTTGATTGTTGGCCAATCCATGGCTTCCTTTAAATATGCTTCTGCTATCATGAAGTCATCACCATAAAACTCCTTCAAGATTTGTTTTGCTTTGGTATATCCTGTCAGAGGTTCCATATGGATGCAGCTCTTCACCAACTCATGTGGTTGTTCACTAGTATACTGCAACTAAAATTGAAGATGATCACGGTTATCACTTGTACGGCCTTCAATCCCATGTTCAATGGCACCTATACAGGTTTTATAATGCAGAGGGTCGCCTTTAAACGTAGGAATGGAAAGTTCGGGAAGTAGCGATGCTTTTTGACTCTTTGCTAAGTATTCTGCGACACTGGCTTGCTGTGAGATTGCTTGGCAAAGGCCATCAAGCACATGTCCCTGTTGTTCTCTACTTTCTGTCTGATGTGGAAATCTAGCCATTGGAATAGTCGAAGTGGGAGCATTTCAGGTCAACACTGCTTGTTGCTCTGATAGGCTGTGATGGTAATTGAATGTTTTTCCTTGTTTAAATTGTAACACACTCATCAGGAATGTGGATACCATCCTCCTGGGTATTTTCATATCTTCTCAAGACATCCAATTTAGCATCAGACTCAGGGAGTGCCGTTTGCATTGCATGCATTTCCTTCTTTGCCTTAATTGCAGCTTCTTCTTGCTCAAGTGCCAACCTTTGTTGTAAATCAGCAGCCTTTGCCTTTAAACATGCTCGTTCCATTTGAGCCTTTAATTTAATTGAAGACGTTGACAGAAGTGAGCTTCTGTCTGTTAGATTCTTTACTTCTACTTCTATGGGTGTAGTTAGTTGATGCAGATCTACTATCATCAGGTGATATTTGTTTATTGCATCCTTCCTCTGCACGTTTCAAAACGTCCTTCTTCCATTGCTCACATTTCCATTAATTACATTTTTTGGATCAAACCAGTTATTTTGGTCATCGACAAAATCCTCTTCAGTCTTTAAATTTTGCACACCGGAATTGAGGTCCACAAATTCTTGCTCCATGCCGCTAAAGCAAACACAAAGCTCAGTTTTTTACAGCGTCAACATTTGCATCATCCTCCATCAATTGTTCAATTTGACGTTGCATGGAGGTCAATTGAGCAAATTTGCACCTGCGTGCCTGCATCCGTTTAGGCTTGTGATCTTCTACAGCTTTTCTCCGTCATTTTTAATGTCCGCTTTCCACTGTCTTGTTCCTCCATGTCAATCCACAATCAAGCAAACAAAAACGTCAAACTGACTGTAGCGTCTCAATTTGTAGGTCAGCTGAATGACGATCAAAGTTTTAAGCAGTTTACTCACGCACCTGTTACGTGCACGTCCTTGTTAACTCGCGATGCTTGTCAAGTATGGACGCATGCTAACAGCTAGCAGCTCATTGTCCCGACTGGAAAGTTGCTCCTTAGCTGTGATGTGCCTAGGGTTACACTATCTATCATTAACAAACACAGCCAGCCCTCCTCTTTCCTCTTACCGCTTTCCAGTGTCCTGTCCGCAAGTAGTATTTGGAAGCCGTCAAATTCCACGACGGTGTCCGGCGTTAGGTCTGTTAGCCATGAATCCGTGAACATCAGCAAGCTAGCTCATTGGAAGTTCCTCTCGTGCCGCGTCCATTTTCTTGGGAAGGTATCTAACATTTCCCATAAAAACGGACAGGAGGACGGGGTGGTCACGCCTCCTCTTTGCCTGGCGTTTCGCCCCCGCGCGACATCCCCCGTCTCTTCCTCCTCAACTCGTGGGGGATATCGGGTCTCGCTCCGGGAGTCGGCACGGGGTTAGCACGAAGTGCTAACAGCTGATCTCTTGTGTAAACGATTGATCCGTAGCTCCCAGTGACATCTCCGGACACGATCACGCAAAAAACAGCCCCCAGCAGCAATAAAACCACCGCAATTTGGATGTCCATTGCTGCGATGAGGTAAAATAAATAAAACTGGGTAAAGGAAAAAACACGCGAAAAAGGCTCAAATAGTGAGCCGTGCTGCTTTAGCAGGTAGCCACTCGCGTGGTGACGGAACCGTAAAAACAAATGTGGTCCCATCAAAATCTGATGGGATATTTAAAAATAAAAGCGTGAAAATTTGCTTATTTGTCTGTCGTCACCAATGATTAAAAAAATTAAAATCATTACAAAATCCTCAAGCTATCGTGATACCAGACAAGTTCTGCGGGACACCAGACCACCCCAGTTGTCCACAAAAAGTGGTCACTTCAAAATTTGATGTGGCATTTAAAAATAAAAAAATCACCTGAAATATGCACTGTGATCAACACTGATTTAAAAGAAAAATCTTTAAAAAATATCCTCAAACTATCGTGATACCAAACCAGGATTGGGGATACTAGACCACACCAGCTGTCCACCAAAAGTGGTCACATCAAAATGTGATGTGGCACTTCAAAATAAAAGTAGCCTGAAATTCGCTTATTTCACGGTCATCACCACTGAGTTAAAAAAAAAATAGCTCGAGCTATCGTGATACCAGACCAGTTTTGTGGGACACGAGACTACCCCAGCTGTCCATAAAAAGTGGTCCCATCGAAATCTAATTTGTAATTTCAAACTAAAAGTTGCCTGAAATCTGCACATTTCACTGTCATCATGCCTGACTTTAAAATTTCATTAAAAAATATCCTCTAGCTATGGTAATACCAAACCAGGTTTGGAGGACACAAGACAACACAGCTTTCCACCAAAAGTAGTCCCATCAAAATGTAAGGAGGCATTTTAAAATAAAAGAGCTGGAGCTGTCGTAATACCAGACTAGTTTTGTTGGACACTAGACGACCCCAGCTGTTCATCAAAAATGGTCCCATCAAAATCTGATGTGTAATTTCACAATAAAAAAAAAACCCACCTGAAATATGCACATTTCATTGTCATCAACACTGATTTTAAAATAATCATTTCAAAATACCCTCGAGCTATCGTGATATCAGACCCATTTTGGGGGACACTAGACAACCCCAGTTGTCCATCAAATGCGGTCCCACCAAAATGTGATACGGCATTTCAAAATAAAAGTAGCCTTAAATCAGCATACATCACTGTTATCAGGCCTGACTAAAATATCATGACAAAATATCCTCCAGCTATCATGATACCAGACAAGACATATTTCACTGTCATCACCATTGATTTAAAAAAATTAATTAAAAACTAGAGCTGCGAGCAGCTATAAAGGGCCCTCGCCACCCGGACAACGTTGGGGTACTGGCACGTTGGAAATGTGAAATATTTCCGAGAAATAACGTGAGGAATCTTCAAGAGGAATTTGCTTGTAGTTAAAGTTAGAGCAGCTTTTGTTTTCAAAGCCTCGTCAATGTTTGAAGTAAATTTGTTGGCAGGCACTACAGGTGCATCAAATCAAAGACTAATAGACTGAAAAACATTTTCTTTCCGAGAGCCATCACCATTCTGAACTCTCACACACATGCACACACACACGACCACCCTTACCTTGCTGAACAGCGACGTATTGTGTTGTATTTCTCCAATTTCATACTATTTTCCATCACAATATTTATTCTCTTATTTATCTAATTTATATATTTGATTAAATTATTGTTGTATTGCACTGGAGAGGGGAGCTCCCTAATCTTGTTGCACACTGTACAATGACAATAAAAGGATTTCGGATTCTGATAAATTTAGAATGGCCGACTTCCTGTTCAATTTAGCATACGGCTCCATGAGACTTTTTATTAGGTCTTGGCTTTGTACACACTTCATCAAATTTTCAGTTTGGTGAAACAGAGATATGGGGCTGTTTTTTTTTGTTGTTTTTTTTTTCTAGGGGGCGATAGCGAGCCATTTTTAAACAACTGTACGACAAAATAATAAAATATTGTGAATATTGAATCAACTCCCGGTTGAGTGGACGCTGGCACGTTTGGCTGCCACTGCTCACCGGTAACTCTCAGAAATTTTTTGGATCCGCTTGTTGTACCTGCTTTAGCAGTTTACAATCCCTCCAGTTACAGTGATTTTATTTATTATTATCTGTATGTTGAGCGATCCCGATTCTCATGAATGCCACCCACCGATTGCATAGTCGCTGACGCGTCTACTGTGGCTAAAGTTTAGCTTACCTATCAAAGTTAGCACCTGTCTGCCATGTGGACCCGCAGGCCAGTCTGCTTCTCGCACTTCTGCCTGTTCCTGTCATGTCATCAACCTGTGTCAGGACAACTTCAATCCACTGCCGCTGAACTCCGCTGGATTTACCGACACATGCCCGAGGGAAACGCACCACCACCACTGCTCCTCCTCCCGAACATCGCTCGTCGACCCTTGAAGGATTGTATGGCAATTACCGGCATTTTAAACATTTATGGGACAGAATGTCAATTATTTAATTTAGCAGGTTTATATTTACTGAATATGCTATGATCGCAAAATTCCGGACGAACTGGCGAGGCTGCCCGGCTCACCGTGGCTTGTCATCGGGACCGGGAGGCGGCGCAGGCGACGCAGAGAGAGGAAGCAGAAGCGGGGCTGCAGGTCCGGTGTCTTGCAACGGCTGCGACGGCAGCCCCATAGGCAACCACTGCCGAGTCTGTACCTCACCAACGCCAGATCCGTGGTCCACAAAATCGACGACCTGGGATTACAAATCCTGGGAAACCGCTATGTGCGAGACAGCAGTGTGATCGTCGTCACGGAATCCTGGCTGCACGCAGACGTCCCCGATGCTAGCATCCAGCTGGCCGGGCGCTCGCTACATCGCGCGGATCGGACAAGGGACACCGGTAAGAGACGGGGCGGGGTGGCTCTGTGTTTACGTGCATGAGAACTGGTGCGGCGATAGCACGATCGTCGAGAAGCACTCTTCCCCCGACATCGAGTTCATGTCCGTTAAATGCCGGCCTTATTTTCTCCCGAGGGAGCTAACGGTCGTGATTGTCACAGCTGTTTACATCCCTCCCGACGCTAGCACTAGCACGGCGCTCTCGCTACTCGCGTGCGTCATCAATAAACATCAGCGGGCCCACCCTGATGGCGTTCACGTAGTAGCGGGAGACTTTAATAAGGCCAATTTAAAGACTGTACTCCCAGAGTTTCACCAGCATGTCAAGTGCCCAACGAGGGGAGACAACACTCTCGACCATGTGTACTCGAACATCAAACACGCATACAGGGCCCTCCCACTCGCCCCCCTCGGCCAGTCAGACCACCTGTCCTTGCAGCTCGCACCTGCATACATCCCTCTCAGGCGCAGATTCAGGCCCACCACAAAGACTGTGAAAACCTGGCGTGACGGCGCCATGAGTGAATTACAGGACTGCTTTCAAGACACAAACTGGGGCCTCTTTGATCATCAGGACCTTGATGTCTACACACATTGTGTAGTGGACTACATCAAGTTCTGCATGGAAACTGTGTCCCTACACAGGACTATACGGACCTTCCCAAATGCGAAGCCCTGGATGTCCAGCAGGGTTCGCTCTCTCCTCAAGGCCCGTGACGCTGCCTTCAGGTCAGGCGACAAAGCCCAGTACAGGGTGGCTCGTGCTGACCTGAGCAAAGGCATCAAGCTAGCCAAGGCAACCTACAAGGGGAGGCTGGAGGCCCACCTTGCCAGTAACAGACCACGGGAGGTGTGGCAGGGTCTACGGAGCATCACCAACTTCCGTGGCAGCAGCACGACCTCTGCAGACCCGAGTGCATCGCTGGCAGAGGAGCTTAACTGCTTCTTTGCTCGCTTTGACTCGCCCCAACCGTCACACCCCCGCACTTCATGCTCCAACTCCCCCCCACTCACCGTAGAGGAACACGATGTGAGGCGCGCGCTCCTGGCTGTTAACCCCAGGAAAGCTACTGGACCCGACGGAATACCAGGCAAGGTCCTCAAAACATGTGCCCACCAACTGTCACATGTATTCTGCAGGATCTTCAACCGCTCCCTGGCTCAAGCAGTCATCCCCTCCTGCTTGAAAACTTCCATCATTATTCCTGTCCCCAAAAAGTCACCAGCCGTCCACCTGAATGACTACCGTCCTGTTGCTCTCACACCAGTCATCATGAAGTGCTTCGAGAGGCTGGTTCTCCAGCACATCAGGGACTGCCTTCCTCCCACTCTGGACCCCTACCAGTTTGCATACTGGGCTAACAGATCCACTGAGGACGCCATCAACACTGCTCTGCATGTTGTGCTGGGCCACCTGGAACAACAGCAGAGCTATGCAAGGATGCTCTTTGTGGACTACAGCTTGGCATTCAACACAATCATCCCAGACATCCACGTCGCCAAACTTGACATTCTCGGCCTCCCTGCCCTCACACGCATCTGGATTAAGGACTTTCTGACCAACAGACCCCAGACTGTGTTGCTCGGCCCCTACACGTCCTCCACCTGCATGCTGAGCACCGGTTCCCCTCAAGGATGCGTGCTGAGCCCTCTCCTATACGCCCTCTACACCTACGACTACAGCCCGGCCCATGGCAACAACACCATCGTCAAGTTTGCTGACGACGCGACAGTGGTCGGTCTGATCTCGGAAGGTGACCAGACAGCCTACAGAGAGGAGGTAAAGAGACTGACAGCTTGGTGCAAGGACAACAGACTGCACCTTAACACTGCAAAAACAAAGGAGATTGTCGTCGACTTCAGGAGGAACAAGACGGTGCCGCCCCCCCTCTGCATCGAAGGCGTGTGTGTGGAGAGGGTCCACACGTTCAAGTTCCTGGGAGTACAGATCTCCGACGACCTTTCTTGGACTCACAACACCACAGCAGTGGTAAAGAAGGTCCACCAGCGTCTGCACTTCCTGAGAGTCCTCAGGAAATTCAACCTGGACAGGAAGCTGCTGCTAGCCTTCTACCACTCGTCCATTGAGAGCCTGTTGACGTACTGTGTCTCCACCTGGTACAGCGGCTGCACTGAGGCCGACAGAGTGAGGCTCCAGAGGACAGTCAAAACAGCGCAAAGGATTATTGGCTGCCCTCTCCCCTCACTGTCGGACATCTACACCGCCCGGTGCCTCAGAAGGGATCTCAACATCGTCAAAGACAATACCCACCCAAACTCACACCTGTTCGACCTGTTGCCCTCTGGCAGGCGCTACAGATGCATCAAATCGAGGACCAATAGACTGAGAAACAGTTGCTTTCCGAGAGCCATCTCCATTCTGAACTCTCACACACACACGAGAACACCCTTACCTTGCAGAACAGCATCGTGATGTGTTTTTATATACCCTATTCTGTACTAAATTCCATTGCACTCTCTTATTTATTAATCTAATTTATATATTTGTCTGTCTTATTGTTGTATTGCACTGGAGAGGGGAGCCTTCTAATCTCGTTGCACACTTGAGTACAATGACAATAAAGGGATTTCTAATTCTAATTCTAATTCTACTACGCATAGGAATGACTGATTGTAGTCATGGTCTTTACTGATTTATGATATTATTTTCACATGCTAAAGTTATATTACTTAGTTTATAAATGTGTGAACATAGTATTTTCATGACCTACACTCACATTCACATCATACATATTCAGTCTGCACATTACAAACTGATGACAAGCCAGACAGCACTTCATGGACAAATATGACAAAGCACATTCTCCACATAGGACATAGAGATGCAAACATACCAAATTGGGCACTGGATTTAGTTTTAAAATCGCTGCATTGGCTCCCCGTGTGTTTCAGGATTGATTTTAAGGTTCTTCAATTAGTTTTTAAATGCCTTAACGGTCTTGGGCCATCCTCGCGGACCCTGAGGTCCTCTGGCACCGGCCTGTTAATTATTCCTCGGGTGAGGACTGGAACACATGGCGAGGCTGCATTCAGCCATTCTGGTCCTCGTCTATGGAATAGCCTGCCGGAGGACATCAGGTCCGCAGAGACTGTTGATATTTTTAAAAGGAGGCTCAAGACCAGACCTGGGCATTGCACGGCCCGCGGGCCACATCCGGCCCGCCGGGTGGCACTGACTGGCCCGTATGACAGACCTGGGCATTGTATGGCCCGGGCCACATACCTTTGGTTGACTCTGACCGCGAGTGTAAGGTTAATTGGAAATTTCAAAATAAACATACTTTTTAATTTCACCTCATTCATGGGCGAAAGCTGCACTGCTTTTATTCTGAAATTGTTTTTTTTTTTTATTCCCGCACAATGTGCGTCGCACATAATGACGTAATGCGTTTATCAAGACATGCGCGCGATTGAATCACAACAAGACAACGTTCGTCCTCAAAAATGTCCGCTCAGGCTACAAAAAGAAAGGTAGATGCCGAATGTAGAATTTTCAACAAAAATTGGACAGCGAAGTATTTATTTACTGAAGTTAGAGGTAAAGCTGTGTGTTTAGTTTGCGGGGAGCAGATCGCCGTGTTGAAGGACTACAATTTGAGTCGGCATTACCAGACGAAACATGCAGAGAAATATAAAAACGGCACCAGATAACAATGAACTGGGACACTTTTTCTCAAAATCACAGTTCAGTGACAGTCAATATGTTGTATCTTGCTTAATGTTTGGTGCAAAAAGACAATATTGTGATGTCTTTAAAATGCTCAGAACCTTTACACAACTATCCAACAGTATATGGAACTCAAAATGTGTTTTGAAGTGAATGTGACAGAATATGTTTACTAATATGAGTCACAAATAGTAAAAAATGTTAATATTATGTCTACCATTGTGTTGAGAAATTTGAATGAATACATTTTTGTAAGGCAACCTCATTTTTTCAGTTTATTTGGTATTTAGTTTCATTGCTTAACTTTAATGCCAGCTTGTCAAAACAGTGCTATTTACTGCTTTTTAAAAAAGAAATACAATTAATATTATGCAGAATTGAGTTCAGCCTTTTGGCCCGGCCCTCCACAATATTTAATGTTTCTTATGTGGCCCCATGGAAAAAATAATTGCCCACCCCTGCTCAAGACTCACCTTTTTTGTTTGGCTTTTAAATAATTTATCTTAGTCTTTTAATTCAGGATTGTCATTTTATATATTATCATTGTCTTTAATTTTTTTTAGCTTCTTTGTCTTTTAGTATCATCATTTTTCTTATATATTTTAGCTGCGTCGTTTTATATTATTGTCTTTTAATTTTTAGCTTCTTCTCTGTCTTTTAGTATCATAATTTTTCTTATATATTTTAGCTTCGTCTTTTTATATTATTGTCCTTTAATTTTTAGCTTCTTTTTTGTTTAGCATTATCATTTTCTTTTATATATTTTAGCTCCAGTGTTTCCTCAAGGGGGGCCTCCGCGCTGGGAGGTGTGGCTGGCCTTCTCACAGGGGGCTTCATCCCGGAGGCTCCTTAGGCCCGGCGGACCGGGGCCCTCTGCACTATGTGTAGGGTCTACCCCGGTCAGTCTGGGCTAGGGGTCTGTGTGTTGGCGCAGCTCCCTGTGGGCGTGAGCCGTCATCCCTCTCAGCGCGGATGACCTACCCTGGGTACATTTTCTCATATGGTTTCTCTGTGCCTTACCCTGTCTTTCTACTAAGATGGTTTATTAAGTTGTGTGAATGCGAGTGTTCTGTGTGTGTGCGAGTTCAGGCGTGTATGTGGATGTGTCTTGTGTTTATGTTGAGTGGGTGGAATGGGTTTTAGTTTTTCGTTGTAATTTGGATGTTTTTATTGTACAGCACTTTGAGCCGCATTTTATGTATGAAAAGTGCTCTTATAAATAAAATTTGATTGATTGATTGGAGGGTTCAAGGGGACGCCATTGCAAAAACACATTCTGAAAGACATAATTTGATTTTGGAGCACACATACATGCACACTGACAAGATTACAGGGGAATACCAGCAGAAGAGACGGAGAGACTGCCCGCCGGAGAAGGCCAGCCGTGGAATACCAGTCTTGGGGACCAGCTGGGAATCAACCATCCAGACAATGATTAATCTGGAGAGGACCTTCCCTTGGACGTAGACCCGTGCCGGGGGAAGAATGTGAGGCTGGGCTGAGATAACGCACGACTCTTTTCGACTGTGCTTGCCCAAGTACATTTTCTCATGAGATTAAGAAAAAGCCGCTCAGTACTATTTCCTGAACCTCCGCCCTATTTCCTACCTACCATTCATTTCAAAAGTCCTAGATAATGTAGTCGCCACTCAACTCCACTCTCATCTCACCTGCAATAACCCTTTCAGTCCGGTTTCCGTGCACTTCACAGCACTGAATCAACTCTACTCAAGGTCACCTCTGCTCTCCTCATTGCAGCTGACTCAGATTCATTCTCCATTGTCATCCTTCTTAACCTGACTGCGGCCTTTGACACCATCTCACACACCATCCTTCTCAAAAGACTTTCTTCCATCGGCATCACCCACACCGCCCTCAACTGGCCAGGATGGCCGAGTGGTCTAAGGCGCCGCGTTCAGGACCCAGTCTCCCCAGGAGGCCTGGGTTCGAATCTCGAATTTCCCCATTGTGGGACTAATAAAGGGCAAATTATTATAAACTGGTTCCATTCATACTTCAAAGACCGCACTCAGTTCATCCAGCTTAAATATTTCTCATCAAAGTCCCTCCCAGTCACCTCAGGTTTGCCCCAAGGCTCGGTCCTGGCCCCCCTATTATTTATCATATACCTCCTTCCCCTTGGCAGAATTTTCCGAAAATTCAATATCGCTTTCCATTGCTTCGCGGATGACACCCAGCTCTAGTTCTCCTGCAAACCCAGCATATCACTCCCTCCCACCTCCGTCACCTCCTGTCTATCTGAAATCAATGACTGGTTTTCTAATAATTTCATGAGGCTTAACAGCGACAAAACAGAAGTTATTCTTTTCAGTACAAAATCAATACAATCCAAAGTTGGCAGTTTTCCCATTCCTGTTGGCCCCTCCATTGTTTTCCCATCCCCTCAGGTCAAGAGTCTGGGTGTCATCCTTGACAGCACTCTATCTTTCCATAAGCATAATAACACAACCCGGTCAGCCTACTTCCATCTGCACAATATCAGTCAACACCGCCCCTCCCTTTTTCCCTCATCCACTTCTATTCTGGTCCAAGTCGAGTCAAGTCAATTTTATGTGTATAGCCCTTAATCACAGACAGTCTCAAAGGGCTTTACATAACCACAATCAACATCCACTGATCTTAACCCCCAGGAGGGCAAGGAAAAACTCAAAACCCCATTGGGGGAAAAGTGAGAAAACTTGAGAAGGGACCACAGATGGGGGGGAAACCCCCTTCCAGGATGACCAGGCTGCTTTGGATGCCAAGTGGGCAACATTTGACACATACAATGATGCTATACAATGTTAGATGAGATAATGTGAGAGTCAATTAAATGAAGTGCTGCAGGAAGATGACTTTAGTGGAGTGGGTCCTCATCCAGGACCGTAATCGCCATGGCAGCATATCCGAGGTTGAGCCTTTGATCTTGAAATAGTCAGTTTGGGGTAAATTCAGAACAGCCACTTCCAAGTGAATCACCATCACCTAATTCCCAAGCTGTGGAATTGGGAACAGAAAAAAAAGAACAGAAATAGTAAACAGGCCAACAAGTAGTTCAACGAAGTGCTGAAATATAGGGAAATCAGAAGAGGTGCTGCATGAAGACGACTTCGGCAGAGCAGGTCCCTCCCCGGTTGGTCAGTGCCGTAATCTTCATAGCAGGTCACCATCACCTAATTCCCAAGCAGGGGAAGAGGGGGCAGAAAAGAGGAGAAGCGGCAGTAAACAGGCCAACAAATAATTAAATTAGATGCTAAAGTATATAAATAAATGTCGCGCTGCAGGAAGACGACATCACTGGAACAGGTGCATGCCCAGTTTGTCAATGCCTTAAACTTCCTAGTGGGTCACCGTCACCTAATCCCCCAGCCGGGGAAAAGGGGGCAGAAAAGAGAAGATAAGAGAAAAAGCGGCAGTAAACAGGCCAACAAATAGTTCAACTAAATGCACAAGAGTATAAATGCGTCTTTAATAGTGTTTTGAACATTTCTACTGAGGTGGCGCCTCTAATACCTGAGGGTAGTACATTCCAAAGCATTGGTGCCCGAATAGAGAACGCTCTAGAACCTGTGGACTTCTTTTTGGCTCGCGGGATCACTAAAAGACCAGCATTTTGTGAGCGAAGGTTTCGGGACGGAACATATGGTACCACGAGGTCAACGAGATAGGAAGGTGCTAAGCCATGCAATATTTTATAGGCAAGTAGCAGAACTTTAAAATCACATCTCAAGTGGACCGGAAGCCAATTCAAATTGGCAAGTATCGGGGTAATATGATCAAACTTTCTCGTTCTAGTCAAGAGTCTAGCTGCTGCATTTTGAACTAACTTTTAATACTAGACATGGGGAGACCCGAGAGCAAAACGTTACAATAGTCGAGGCGAGACGTAACAAACGCATGGATTAAGATTTTTGCATCACAAGTTGATAGAATTGGGCGAATTTTAGCAATGTTACGCAGATGAACAAATGCAGTTCTAGTAATATTTTTAATGTGCATTTGAAACGACATAGTTGTGTCAAATATAAGACAGAGATTTTTTGTTGAATCCTTTTGGGCAATTTATCGATACTCATAGTGGTGTCTTTGAAAAAGGTACAGATGACGCGCTGGTCCAATGATCAGCATCTCGGTTTTATCTGAGTTAAGACGCAAAATATTGAAAGACATTCATAGTTTAATTTCGGCAAGGCATGCCTCTAATTTATAGCAATCACACGGATTCGTTATATCCAACGGCATGTATAATTGCGTATCATCAGCATAACAATGAAAACTAATGTGATATTTCCGTATAATATCACCAAGCGGTAGCATCTAGTACCAATCCCTGCGGAACTCCGCGTGTGATCTTACAAAGATCAGAAGACGCATTGCCATGAATTACACGGTGCGTCGTCTCCGACAGATACGAATTAATCCAAGAAAGCGCTGAACCTGAAATGCCAACACAAGTTTCAAGGCGTTTTAATAATATGTTATGATCAAGTGTCAAAAGCGGCGCCAAGATCGAGTAAGAGTAATACAGTGAACCCTCGGTTATCGCGGTTAATGGGGACCTCGTAGCGGTCGCTGCTCGGGCCCTAATAATAATTTCTACAAAAACAATAGGGACCTCGCCGCCGTCGCAGCTCGGGCCCTAATAACAATTTCTAGAAAAACAATAGGGACATCGCAGCGGCCACTGCTCGGGCCCTAATAATAATAATAAAAATAATAATGATTTCGACAAAAACAATGGGGACCTCGTAGCGGTCGCTGCTCGGGCCCCAATAATAATTTCTACACAAAGTCCATTGTGGTGACCCGCCCCCTTTTAAGTAAATTCAAAGTGGCCGACTTCCTGTAAAACCTAGCTCATTGCTCCAAGAGACTTTTTTGTAGGTCTTGGTCTTATACATACAGTGAACCCTCGCTACTTCGCGGTTCACCTTTCGTGGGTTCAGTGCTTCGCGGGTCTAAAAAATATTCGGGGGCATTGTAGTTTCGCCGAGCGGCACGACAGGGCGCTGGAGCGGTTAGACGGCCGGCGTGCGCCGAAGAAGAGCGTGGGCGAAGAGGAGAGTGGACGAAGAAGAGCACGTTCCCCCGGACACGATCGGTGGCGACGTTTCACGCGGTTCGGACCGTACCAGAGCTCCGGCCGGCGTGCGTGGCAGTTAAGCCGTAGAGGAGCACCTTCCTGTTAAGGATGTTTCTATCAAAACAAGCCTGAACAAATGAATCAACCAGCCAAGATTGTCTGTCATTTACGCGCGGGGCAGCCCTCGAACTCCGAGGCGAAGCCAGCGTGTTCGACTGCACACATGGTTTTTATTTGCATCAGCATAAGCAATTTGAATATGCAATACATACAGAATGGAAAACTTGACATTTGACTCCATCCCACTTGCCCACCCTCTTCCTGCCTATTCTAACGGTTTCAGCTTACAAGACACCTTTTGTTCATACTTCTGCTTATTCTAACAGCAAAAGTTCACTCTGAACTTCATTTGACCTGTGTAGTGTATTTTCACAAGGCTTAACGTGTTGAACTTATTTTATGGCCATGACGATATTGTTGCTTTAGAAATACCAAGCCTTGTGTTGGACCTCCCTAAATGCAGAAGTTACAGCCTTAAGAGGCCTCGGGCCCCAACATTATCTACGAAGGGTTAAAGAGGTCATCAACACCCCAAGGGAGGTGTTTACAGAAAAGGGTTCTGGCGTTGGGGAGTCACATTCGCGAGGAGGCCGTACCTGGCACCCGTAGCTGTCGAAAGTTTAATTAGAGGCCAGAAAGATACGAATGCATGTGCAACAAAGGGGGCCTGTAAGATTAGTTATAGTTTGAAACTTGCTAAGATGACAAACTAAACAACAAAACTAACAGATGAACATACAAACTTAAATTTCTTTAACATATCCCTCCTGTTTATCAAGTTTCAAATCTCATCATCAAAGGCTGTCGCTTGAGGGGGGAGAAAAACTACCCAAAAACTCAAAAATTCTTGGAGAAAAGGGTAGAAACCCATGCCCCGAACGAGAAGCCCAAAAAAATAATAACAATTAAAAGATAATAAAGCAAAGCTAATGCAGTTTTTGGTCCAATACATGTATGTACAAAATAAACCCGGAACATCAAACATTCACAACTGCAACTCTTTTCTGTGATGCAAGTTACATGAATCAGTGACCTTGAGCGTTTTTTCAGAGGCTGCAGGTTTTATTTGATGTGCGTGTAGTCAGCAGTCTGCGCCTGTGCAACTCGTCTGCGTTTGACGTTGTCCTGGTCTCGAGGTTGTGCGCTGACCAGGCACAGCCCTGCAAGGAAGTAGATGATGCATCTGGTCGACAGGGCAGTGCCCAGTTGCTGTTCGGCGGCTTGCTCCATCCTTCCGAGAGGGGTGTGTTTGCCACGGAAAACCCTCTTTCCAACTGTGGTCTTTTGTTGGTACATTGGAGTGTACGTGGTGGAGATCCTCTCCAAGGGACTTGCGTCGCTCAGCCTTCAGCAGGGACCGGAGAAGCTTGCACTGCGACTGATGGTTCCAGCCGCCACGCCCCTCGACCTTTGCTGCCGTCGGGGTCACTGCAATCACCTGATGAGGGCCGTCCCAGCGTTCACTGTCCCAACGAGGTCGTTTCAGCACCTTGAGGAAGAGTTGGTCTCCCACATGGACGTGGTTTATCTGTGGATCAAAACACACTGGCCAGTAATTGTGGTCAAACATGTCTTTCATGTGGACTGGGACAGATGTGCCAGTCGCTGGTGGTTCTGATGAACCTGAGAGTCTATGTGTGAGGCCATATAGGATAAAAAGGGGATAGTGTCCTTCCTTCGGCTGGCACTATCCTCATTGCTGTGATTGAAACACAGTCTGGCCATTGTCTCTTTTTTTTTTCTTTGTCTTGATAAGTCAGTTCCATTCGTGCGTTCCACAAGTCCTGCAGACTGTATGCAAAATGACGCTTTGAGTCAATTTTGCAACAACTGTCCCACTTGTTACAAACATTATTCACAAAATGCATCATTTTCACTTTAAATCACTCTTGAAATTCCAAATGTCAGGATAATTCGATTACACAACACTTTTTCCAACTGTTTTAACATCATCATGTGTTGTTGGAAACAACGTAATCCATTTTGAAAACACATTAATTATAACCAAACAATATTGCAACCCAAACAACTAACACTTTGTCTAAAAAAAGTTTTTTGTTGAAAAGTCTATATGTGGGAACAATTTCATATCATACTTCCCCCTGTTGACACACATGTGTCACTCATGTTACTCCTCTACTCCTCAGCAATGTTTGCACCTTTTTTCTCCCAATGTGTGCATTCAATTAGTGGTGTATTTTTCCCTGGCGTGAGATCAAATTGTCAAGTTGATTTGCTGCGTGTGTGTGTGTGTGTGTGTGTGCATTACCCCTTGCTGCATTGTCTGCGAGGCAGTATTCAATTGTAATCGTTTCATTTTCTGTTCAGAAAATTTTGCATTTACAAATACTTATTTAGACGTGCTTTATGCACAACTTTTCTTTCATCTTTTGTGATTTTTTAAAACGCCGTTTGCCCAATGTCGACAGAACACATAAACATATATCTTGGCAGTCAGTCCAAATTGTAAAATGTTTTTTAGAAAACATCTTACAATTCTGGATCAGCACAGAAGTTTCTGTTGCTTGTCCTGCACATACAGATTTTAATATCCCTTGAAACAAAATGCTTTGTTAAAAAAAAAATTCCCACCCCTTTGCGGCCGTCAAAAAACTGTCTCTCCAGTCGGGAGAAAGGTGTCCAAGAGGTCAGGTCGCTGTTTGGTGGTAATTTGGACTCGGCTTCCACAGTCGTGTGGTGTGCCTTCTACTGGTGCGGGAAAAAGTGACGCTGGGCTGAGCGCACCTTATCAGTGTAATGTGACAATTAGGTCGCCGTGCAATGTGAATGTGGTGGGTGAAGGCTGCTTGATCCAATTGTTGTGACTAATATGCAAGTGATTTCATGAGCCCTGCGCGTCTGCAGCCACACAAGGTCATGAAACCATTTTTTGCAGTCACTGTTTGCTCAAATGGCTCATAGTAATTTGGTAGTGCTAATACATCTTAATCAATGAGTTCACACTTGACAAGTTCAAAAGCTTGTCAACCTCAAGTGTTCAAACATTTTTTTTTTCCTCAAATGTCATTGGCTTGTCATAAATGATGTCCAGCAATAGTCGTGTGATTTCTAAGTACTTTGCAATCCATGCCTGGCAATAATTGCGTACACCTATAAGGGACATCATTTACTTCTTTGTTATTGGTTTTAGGGCTCGGGCAACGCCTTCTTTTTGCTTGTCCCCAAAAATGCGCCCCTTTTCAGTCAAAATGCGGCCTAAATATGTGACTTCCTTTTTTAACAGCTGCATCTCATCGGTTCAGTTTGATGACGCATTAAGTAATTCTCGAGGTCAAACATATGTTTAATATCTTCCTCAATGTCCTCACTGTTGTCACTGTCAGAGGGGGAATCCAGAGGTTTGGACATCAACTCGCAGTCCGAAGCCCCACTGGGGTCCCGGCCTAGTCATTCATTTTCCCAATCGTACACTTCCTTAAAACAAGTTCTCAAACCCTTCATTCATTATGTAAATTACTCGTCTTCTCCTTGGCCGCCCTCGTGTGCAAGCCTATCCTAGACGCTCACAGCAGAAAAAGAAGGGAGGGGGGGGGCCTCACTGTTCATACGCCAATCACGCGGTCCCCAGGCAACCAAGCTGCCAGGGGTTACGCCCCCTACCAAAGGCTCCAGTTTACTGGCCACTCCTCCCTGCCAATTTACGAGCAGGCAATCTCAAGCCAATGGCAACAGCTCCTTCCCCCTAAACTTTCCGCTCGTTCCAATTCACTTACGCTTTCCTTCTGGCATCTGCCCAACCTACTTTACCTCTCAGTCATCTCCAACCCCCTCTTAACTTTCCGCTCATCCTATTTCACTTACGCTTTTCCTTCTCAACCTACCTTGCCTCTCAGTTAGAGAACCAAATTCTGCCCCCGCACCTCAGGTTTGACACCACTTAAAATTCAAAATCAGGAAACACCTATGCTTTTGCAAAGATTCCTCATGTTCACTTTCAAAACCTTCATTCCATCTTTCATAACACCTACTTCTCTCTTTCAATTCATGCAACCAACTCAGTGTCTTACATCCCTCAACCACATAGGTTCTAATTCTGTTACTCTATACAGTTTTCCACTTGCAAATCTGCCTATGACACCTTTCTCACTTGCCCTATCATTTGGACTTCATCAATCCTTTCTATGGAACATTCATTGTTCCTTTCCCTTTTCTACACATTCTTTTTCTTTCTTTACACATTCCTTTTCTTTTCTTATTAACTTCCAATCTCTACACTGCAAAGTTTCCCTGGACTTTACTATACTACCCAATACCCCAATTTTAGAAAATTGGACCAGTTTGTCAACACCTAGGGTGTTCTAAAAACTGGTTTCTCATCAGTAGGACAGCAACTCAATTTTCCTGTTGTGGCAATTCTCACTTCAACTTTTTCAGGTGGAGATTTCTTGTCTATTACATCCACAACAGTCTGCTGTTTATAATCCTACTGTATTACATGGGATAAAATACCAAGTGGTATTAGTAATCCCCAATCGCACACACTCCAGCTCACTGACTCAACCCCCACCCTTTCTCTTCTTTGTTCTCACACACACACATAGTCAGACTCAGACATATACACGGGCCCACAAAACAACACACACAGTTCTCAACATTGAACCGCTACAAACGAGAAGCTAATCAATATTTTTCAATTTCAACTAACCTACATTTTTCCTTTATTTCAAATTCGGAAAGTTGACAGTTAACTTCCTTCATCAATTCTGCCGCCATTTCTGACAGTCTTAATTGTTATGGTGTCTAGTTATGGTTCCTCAGTGTTGAGAAAAATTCAAATTGCCTGACTTTGGGTTGAATACCAAGCTTCTACTCCCAATTTGGAGCGGGTATTCCTGGGTGTTTTTACTCACAACCCTCGGTCAGTTTTAGATTTCTCAAACGTTGGACATTCATACAATACACATACACACTCACAGATTGATCAGTTCTGTGTCTGTGAAAATAGATAAACTATTTTCGTCTTCTATAAATAACAAACGTTGTACTATCACTTCCAAATATAGTAATAATTACATCTGTACTCTACCAGAAATAAGGACCCCTAAATCTGTCTTCCAGAAAAAACAACAGTTAATTCTGTACTATCCGAGCAGATATAATCAACTACACTTGTACTCTCTACCAGACAAGGAATGCCTTAATCTGCCTTCCAGAATAAACAACAGTTAATTCTGTACTGTCCGAGTCTTCCAACAAGTCTTCCAAAATAGCAAAGTTAAATCTGTATTTCTTCCAGAAAATAGCTAAGCTAAGATGTACTATCTCTTCGGGTAAAGGAACTCCCTGAAACCCTACTATCCTTCAAAAACCCCAAAAAGTTTTTTACTATCTGTTGTATACAACCACTGACCTGTGACAATCTCTCCGCTGGTCGAGACACTCGCGGTTCATGGATGAAGTCTGTGTTCTCTCCGGTGGAGGATGGCCGAGGACCGGCCTCCTGGAAGAGAGGACTTTTCACGATGGCGCCGTTTTCAGTCGTCGTCAATCGTCCACCGCAGATCACACGTTTTCATCCGGCATTCGAAGGACCAAGTAATGTTAAGGATGTTTCTATCAAAACAAGCCTGAACAAATGAATCAACCAGCCAAGATTGTCTGTCATTTCCGCGCTGGGCAGCCCTCGAACTCCGAGGCGAAGCCAGCGTGTTCGACTGCACACATGGTTTTTATTTGCATCAGCATAAGCAATTTGAATATGCAATACATACAGAATGGAAAACTTGACATTTGACTCCATCCCACTTGCCCACCCTCTTCCTGCCTATTCTAACGGTTTCAGCTTACAAGACACCTTTTGTTCATACTTCTGCTTATTCTAACAGCAAAAGGGAGCATGTTCACTCTGAACTTCATTTGACCTGTGTAGTGTATTTTCACAAGGCTTAACATGTTGAACTTATTTTATGGCCATGACGATATTGTTGCTTTAGAAATACCAAGCCTTGTGTTGGACCTCCCTAAATGCATAAGTTACAGCCTTAAGAGGCCTCGGGCCCCAACATTATCTACGAAGGGTTAAAGGGGTCATCAACACCCCAAGGGAGGTGTTTACAGAAAAGGGTTCTGGCGTTGGGGAGTCACATTCGCGATGAGGCCGTACCTGGCACCCGTAGCTGTCGAAAGTTTAATTAGAGGCCAGAAAGATACGAATGCATGTGCAACAAAGGGGGCCTGTAAGATTAGTTATAGTTTGAAACTTGCTAAGATGACAAACTAAACAACAAAACTAACAGATGAACATACAAACTTAAATTTCTTTAACACTTCCCCGGGCACGGGCGGTGCCAAGCGACCCCTAAGTTTAACCAAATGGAAGCTCCGGAGGAGGAGGGCATGCTCGCGTCACAGTAAGCCGAAGAGGAGCACCTTCCCCGGGCACGGGCGGTTCCAAGCGGCCCCTAAGTTTAACCGAATGGAAGCTCCGGAGGAGGAGGGCATGCTCGCGTCACAGTAAGCCGAAGAGGAGCACCTTCCCCGGGCACGGGCGGTTCCAAGCGGCCCCTACGTTTAACTGAATGGAAGCTCCGGAGGAGGAGGGCATGCTCGCGTCACAGTAAGCCGAAGAGGAGCACCTTCCCCGGGCACGGGCGGTGCCAAGCGGCCCCTAAGTTTAACCGAATGGAAGTTCCGAGGAGGAGGTCGGGCGTGTGTCACAGTTAAGCCGAATTGGAGCACCTCTTCCGCCCGGGCACGAGCGGAGCGCGAGGCTGTCCGTTATGAAAGAATAAATAAATAAAGAATGCCACCTTTTTTTCACAGGGCACACCGGACGGCGTACCATCAGGTTAAAGTCGGAGTAATTAAATAAATACAAAAAGAATGGCTGGGGAATAAAAAAATAATACGTTTTAATAATAATTTGGTTTTTTTGTTATAACATGAATTTCACTCTCTCTCTCTCTCTCTCTCCCCGTATATATATATATATATATATATAAATATAAATATTTATATATTTATTATATATATTGTATATTTTTTTAAGCATTTTTGAAGGTGCGCCGCTACTTCGCGGATTTTCAGTTTTTGCGGGTGGTCTCGGTCCCCATTAACCGCGATAACCGAGGGTTCACTGTACTCCATAAAATTTACAAAAAGCGAGGTGAAACACTCAACCAGGGCTGCTTTTTTGAACATTTCTCGAGGGCCATGGCGAGCCATTTCAAAAAAGCTGCACAACTAACGTATAAAATATTGATAAATTTGCTCTGCCTGATGTGTGTGTCAAGTTTCACGAGTTGTCGTTCATATTTAGAACCTCATAATCAGCGTTGTTTTATTGCCGAACCGTGCAATGCCACTCCCACAACTTTTCACGAAAAAGGATGAATTTCGTATTGTGACATCCTCATGGCCGAAACAGTCCTCCGAGCATATATGAGGGCGACCTTGTTGAGTTGCACGGAGAAAAACATCCAAGAAAATAACTTGTATTAGCTTTTACCAGTTGGTGGCGCTACTACTACGATGAAAAATAAGTTGGTAGATGTCTTCAGGGCTGAAGTATCCTCAAATGTGTACAACTTCGAGAAGATAGGATCATCTGAGTCATGTTGCCGGAGCTTTTGTTGCCACAAAGTACAATCGGACTTTTCAGCACCGTAATAGCCACGCCTTTTGCCAAAACGTCACAAATTCGGCAGAGAGTAAGATCATTGTCTTGAGTCTTTTCTGACTAATTTTCAGTCGGATTCGTCAAAAGGGCACCGTGCAGTACGTGAAAATTAAAATAAAAACAAATTTTTGATTCCACTTGGCGGCGCTGTGTGTATAACAAAATAATAACATTAAGATGTCTTCAGGTCGGGACATTTTATTTACAGGTGAAGGTTTGGATTTTTAGGAGCATGTGCAGGGGAGTTATTAAGCATTCATTTATTTGTATTAGGTTCATTTTGTCTTCTTATTATTGATATTTGACTGATTCATTAAAAGCAGACAATTATGTTTTAGGTAAATTTTTTACCTGACATGTTTCGGCGAGTCTTTCGCCTTCTTCAGAGTGTCGCATGATGGTGTCTTGAGACCCGTCTTTATCAGCTGATGTTCCATGAGGGTGTGACTTACCTGTCAAAAAAATTAAAAATCAGAGCAGTAAAAGAATAAGCACAACATGAACATTACAAATCAGCAATCACTGACCACTGCAAAAGGGAAAACCACATCATGGACCGGGAGAAGGGCAGGGTTATCCGCACCGAAGAGAACAAACAACAGCGCTGGATCAGAGAGGCCATTGAGATCTGCAAGCGAGGCATAAAAACCATGAACAGAGACAAGGGAGCCTTTATCCTCTCGACCACCTGGAGCAGCATCTTGGCGGAGTGAACGGACAGCGGGGGGTGTGACTTGCCTTCATTCTTGTGACAGGTAAGTCACGCCCTCATTGAACATCAGCTGATAAAGACGGGTCACAATACACCATCATGTGACACTCTGAAGAAGGCGAAAGACTTTTGTATTGTGACATCCTCAAGGCCTAAACACTCATCCGAGCAAATATAAGGTAGATTTTGTGAACCTGCCCGGAGAAAAACATCAACGAAAATAATTTGTATTTGTTTTAACCAGTTGGTGGCGCTACCACTGCGATCAAAAATAAGTTGGCAGCCGTCTTCAGGGCCTGAATATCCTCAAATGTGAAAAATTTCGAGAAGATGGATCATCTGAATCATTTTGCAGGAACTTTTGTTGCCACGGAGAATAATCAGACTCTGCGGCACCGCAATAGCCACGCCCTTCGAAGGAAAGTCACAAAAATAGGGATAGCGTAAGATCAATGTCTTGAGTCTTTTCTAGCCAATTTTCAATCGGATTCGTTAAAAGGGCACCGTGCAGTACGTCAAAATGTAAAAAATGATATTGATTGGCGCAAGGTGTATAACAGAATATAAACATATAGATGTCTTCAGGTACCGACTCTTTATGTACATGTGAAGTTTTGGATTTTTAGCAGCATGTGCATGAGAGTTATTAAGCATTTTGTCCATTGCGGCGAAGGAAATCTTAAGTGAAAACTTTGAAGCCCCGCCCCCGTCATATAGTATTTCGGAAACAAAAGATTTTAGCCCCAGTGTTTGTCCCAGGTCTTAAGATGCTACAGACAGAATTTTAAGGCAATCAGATGAAGCCTTTAGGATCAGGGTGCAAAAGAATGACCCCTGTAAACATGCAAAAAAGGGCAAAAGTCGGACTTTCAAAAATTCATAACTCACTTCCTGTTCATATTAGACGTTAAAATATCAAATTTTTCGCCATGCCCGATGAGACTGCCAAGTTTGGTGAGTTTTTGTGCATGTTTCGGGGGTCAAAAATGCGATCGAACAATCGGAAAAATAATAATAATAATAATTTCAACAAAAACAATAGCGACTTCGCAGCGGTCGCTGCTCAGGCCCTAATAATAATAATAATAATAATAATAAAAGTAATAATATTTTCTACAAAAACATTAGGGACTTCGCAGCCGTCGCAGCTCGGGCCCTAATAACAATTTCTAGAAAAACGATAGGGACCTCGCAGCGGTCACTGCTCGGGCCCTAATAATAATAATAATAATAATTTCCACAAAAACAATGGGGACCTCGTAGCGGTTGCTGCTCGGGCCCTAATAATAATTTCTACATAAACAATAGGGACCTCGCCGCGGTCGCTGCTCGGGCCCCAATAATAATTTCTACACAAAGTCCATTGTGGTGACCCGCCCCTTTTAAGTAAATTCAAAATGGCCGACTTCCTGTAAAACCTAGCTCATTGCTCCAAGAGACTTTTTTGTAGGTCTTGGTCTTATACATACAGTGAACCCTCGCTACTTCGCGGTTCACCTTTCGCGGGTTCAGTTCTTCGCGGGTCTAAAAAATATTCGGGGGCATTGTAGTTTCGCCGAGCGGCACGACGGGCGCTGGAGCGGTTAGACGGCCGGCGTGCGCCGAAGAAGAGCGTGGGCGAAGAGGAGAGTGGACGAAGAAGAGCACGTTCCCCCGGACACGATCGGTGGCGACGTTTCGCGCGGTTCGGACCGTACCAGGGCTCCGGCCGGCGTGCGTGGCAGTTAAGCCGTAGAGGAGCACCGTCCCCGGGCACGGGCGGTGCCAAGCGGCCCCTAAGTTTAACCGAATGGAAGCTCTGGAGGAGGAGGGCATGCTCGCGTCACAGTAAGCCGAAGAGGAGCACCTTCGCCGGGCACGGGCGGTTCCAAGCGGCCCCTAAGTTTAACCGAATTGAAGCTCCGGAGGAGGCGGGCATGCTCGCGTCACAGTAAGCCGAAGAGGAGCACCTTCCCCGGGCACGGGCGGTGCCAAGCGGCCCCTAAGTTTAACCGAATGGAAGCTCCGGGGGAGGAGGGCGGGCGTGTGTCACAGTTAAGCCGAATTGGAACACCTCTTCCGCCCGGGCACGAACGGAGCGCGAAGCTGTCAGTTATGAATGAATAAATGAATAAATAAATAAATAAATAAAGAATGCCACCTTTCATTTCACAGGGAACACCGGACGGCGTACCAGCAGGTAAAAGTCGGAGTAATTAAATAAATACAAAAAGAATGGCTGGGGAATAAAAAAATAATACGTTTTAATAATAATTTGTTTTTTTTGTTATAACATGAATTTCACTCTCTCTCTCTCTCTCTCTCCCCATATATATATATACATATATATATATATATATATACATATATATATATATATATATACATATATATATATATATATATATATATATATATATATTTATTATATATATATTGTATTTTCTTTTAAGCATTTTTGAAGGTGCGCCGCTACTTCGCGGATTTTCAGTTTCCGCGGGTGGTCTCGGTCCCCATTAACCGCGATAACCGAGGGTTCACTGTACACCATAAAATTTACAAAAAGCGAGGTGAAACACTCAACCAGGGCTGCTTTTTTGAACATTTCTCGAGGGCCATGGCGAGCCATTTCAAAAAAGCTGCACAACTAACGTATAAAATATTGATAAATTTGCTCTGCCTGATGTGTGTGTCAAGTTTCACGAGTTGTCGTTCATATTTAGAACCTCATAATCAGCGTTGTTTTATTGCCAAAAAGTGCAATGCCACTCCCACAACTTTTCACGAAAAAGGATGAATTTCGTATTGTGACATCCTCATGGCCGAAACAGTCCTCCGAGCATATATGAGGGCGACCTTGTTGAGTTGCACGGAGAAAAACATCCAAGAAAATAACTTGTATTAGCTTTTACCAGTTGGTGGCGCTACTACTACGATGAAAAATAAGTTGGCAGCCGTCTTCAGGGCCTGAATATCCTCAAATGTGAAAAATTTCGAGAAGATGGATCATCTGAATCATTTTGCAGGAACTTTTGTTGCCACGGAGAATAATCAGACTCTGCGGCACCGTAATAGCCACGCCCTTCGAAGGAAAGTCACAAAAATAGGGATAGAGTAAGATCAATGTCTTGAGTCTTTTCTAGCCAATTTTCAATCGGATTCGTTAAAAGGGCACCGTGCAGTACGTCAAAATGTAAAAAATGATATTGATTGGCGCAAGG
Source organism: Idiotropiscis lumnitzeri (assembly GCF_059441095.1). Taxonomy (NCBI): domain Eukaryota; kingdom Metazoa; phylum Chordata; class Actinopteri; order Syngnathiformes; family Syngnathidae; genus Idiotropiscis; species Idiotropiscis lumnitzeri. The sequence continues at coordinate 2,214,279 of NW_028283570.1, forward strand.
TGTATAACTGAATATAAACATATAGATGTCTTCAGGTACCGACTCTTTATGTACATGTGAAGTTTTGGATTTTTAGCAGCATGTGCAAGAGAGTTATTAAGCATTTTGTCCATTGCGGCGAAGGAAATCTTAAGTGAAAACTTCGAAGCCCCGCCCCCGTCATATAGTATTTCGGAAACAAAAAATTTTAGTCCCAGTGTTTGTCCCAGGTCTTAAGATGCTACAGACAGAATTTTAAGGCAATCAGATGAAGCCTTTAGGATCAGGGTGCAAAAGAATGACCCCTGTAAACATGCAAAAAAGGGCAAAAGTCGGACTTTCAAAAATTCATAACTCACTTCCTATTCATATTAGACATTAAAATATCACATTTTTCGCCATGCCCGATGAGACTGCCAAGTTTGGTGAATTTTTGTGCATGTTTCGGGGGTCAAAAATGCAATCGAACAATCGGAAAAATAATAATAATAATAATTTCTACAAAAACAATAGGGACTTCGCAGCGGTCGCTGCTCAGGCCCTAATAATAATAATAATAATAAGAGAAGATAAGATAAGATGTCCTTTATTAGTCCCACAATGGGGGCCAAGGCGAGCAGTGGCGACGGGTCGTCGGATGCTGCCGCGGCCAGAGCGGGGCGCGGTGGTGGGTCCTCGTGCGTCGCCGAGACTGAGGCGTGACGCGGCGGCGGACCGTCGTCCATCGCGGGCACCGGAACCGGGAGCGGCGGCTGGTCGTCGACCCCTGCCGAGACAAGAATGTGGAGCGGCGGTGAGTCGCCGTCCACCGCCGAGGCAGAAACCAGGAGCGGCCGTGGGTCGTCGAGCGCTGCCGGAGCCAAGGCGAGCAGTGGCGACGGGTCGTCGGATGCTGCCGAGGCCAGAGCGGGGTGCGATGGTGGGTCGTCGTGCGTCGCCGAGGCTGAGGCGTGACTCGGCGGCGGACCGTCGTCCATCGCAGGCACCGGGACCGGGAGCGGCGGCGCTTCATCAGGCGCCGCTGGGACCGATACGGCAGGCGACTGCTCGTCGTCCACCACGGGTGCAGGGACCGGGAGTGACGGCTGCGGGCCGTGTTCTGCCAAAACGTGAGCTTGGAGCGGAGGCAAGGCGTGCCCCACCGGAACATGGGCTTGGGACGGACGCACAACGTGCTCCGCCGGAACGTGAGCTTGGGACGGACGCGCAGCGTGCTCCTCCTGAACGTGAACCTGGGTCGGAAGCAGGGTGTGCTTCCCCTGAACGTGGACTTGGGACGGACGCACAACGTGCTCCGCCTGAACGTGAGCTTGGGACGGACGCACAGCGTGCTCCGCCTGAACGTGAGCTTGGGACGGACGCACAGCGTGCTCCGCCTGAACGTGAACTAGGGACGGACGCCGGACGGGCTCCGCGTGAACGTGAACTTGGGTCGGGGGCAGGATGTGCTCCGCCTGAACGTGAACTTGGTTCGGGCGCACAGCGTGCTCCGCTGGATCGGGAGCTGGGATCGCCATTGGGGCCCCGGGACGGGGCTCGGCCGCTGACGGGGAGCCGGGACACGGCTCAGCAGCTGGCGGGGAGCCGGGACTGGGCTCAGCAGCTGGCGGGGAGCCGGGACTGGGCTCAGCAGCTGGCGGGGAGCCGGGACTGGGCTCAGCAGCTGGCGGGGAGCCGGGACTGGGCTCAGCAGCTGGCGGGGAGCCGGGACTGGGCTCAGCAGCTGGCGGGGAGCCGGGACTGGGCTCAGCAGCTGGCGGGGAGCCGGGACAGGGCTCAGCAGCTGGCGGGGAGCCGGGACAGGGCTCAGCAGCTGGCGGGGAGCCGGGACAGGGCTCAGCAGCTGGCGGGGAGCCGGGACAGGGCTCAGCAGCTGGCGGGGAGCCGGGACAGGGCTCAGCAGCTGGCGGGGAGCCGGAACGGGGCTCGGCCGCCTTCGAGGAGTCGGCACGGGACTCTGGAGGCTGCGGCTCGCATGGAGGCGGCGGGGTCCGTGCAGCGGGAGCTGCATTGGTCACTGCTGCAGGCGTGGAGGCGACAGCGGGCCGGGTGCAGCAGTCGATCCGGGCACAGCCGAACCGGGAACCCTGATCCCTGTCAGCCTGCCGCCATAGGGAATCAGGAAAACGGGAGACCTGAGGGACCGTGACTGCGGGGGCTGGTGAACGCGAGCTAGGAGAAGCCAGGGGAGCGTGATCCGGTGCTGAAACTGATGGTGAACGATGTGCGCGACGTGACCGTGACTTCCGGGATTTGGGACGTGAAGCGCGCGAGGGGGAGTGGGAGGTGGTCGCGAAAAACTCAAATGGCTCGGGGGGAGGAGGGTGACGGCTCAAAAATAACTCAGCGTTGCGCTGAGCGACTAAGAGAGTGGCAATATATTCAAAATCATAGTCGTGATCTGGATCGGAAAAAATGTGAGGGGCAAGGTGCTCAAAATCAAACTCGTGACCGGACTTACTCGAACCGTGAGGGGGTGAAAGGGCTTGGTGCTCAAAATCGTCCTCGTAATCCGAATCTATGATCAGGTGAGGGGGTATGACAGGCTGGTAATCGGTGCTGTAATCGGGGGGCAAAAGGGGAGAAACAGACGTCGAGCGGAAAATGGAACCTACTTGAAGGACACGGGGTTGGTCGGCAGGCTGAGGGGGGTTGTCCGTCCGGCGGCGTCATGAGCCTCTCGCTGGGTCCTTCTTTGGTCGGGTCATTCTGTCAGGACTCGCCGGTCGGCGAGGAGGAGGTGGACCCAAAAGGCGAGGAGGCAGAGAGGTCAGAAACATGAAGGGAATTTATTAACTGAAACAACCAGGGCAAACAATGTGGCAGGGTGAAAAATAACAAAAGACAAACTTAACGTGACCAGACTGGGAGGCAGGGCGAGGAACAACACTGAAAGACGGGAACGAAGAGGGGAACCAGAGCATGAACATGAACAAGGAGCAGAACGTGAACAAAGGTGGTCGTGGCTGTCCGTGATTTTCGGCAATGACCCGACACTGGGTTGAGAGCATGGAAGGCTTAAGTAGTCCGGTAATCAGGGGAGCAGATGGGGAGCAGGTGTGTGATCGTTGATGAGGAGCAGGTGCGTGGCTGGTGAGGGCGAGGTGCTGAGGGGAAACGCCCCTGCTCAGCTGATCAAAACAGACAGGAAAAGGCACATGGCAGGAAGGAGGGGAGAAAATAACAACAAAAACAATAACAAAAACCGCATGCATATGAAAACAATAACAAAAGGCTGTCATGCCCGACGCGGATCATGACAAGCACAACATGAACATTACAAATCAGCAATCACTGACCACTGCAAAAGGGAAAACCACATCATGGACCGGGAGAAGGGCAGGGTCATCCGCACCGAAGAGAACGAACAACAGCGCTGGATCAGAGAGGCCATTGAGATCTGCAAGCGAGGCATAAAAACCATGAACAGAGACAAGGGAGCCTTCATCCTCTCTACCACCTGGAGCAGCATCTTGGCGGAGTGAACGGACAGCGGGGGGCGTGACTTGCCTTCATTCTTGTGACAGGTAAGTCACGCCCTCATGGAACATCAGCTGATAAAGACGGGTCACAAGACACCATCATGTGACACTCTGAAGAAGGCGAAAGACTTTCGTATTGTGACATCCTCAAGGCCTAAACACTCATCCGAGCAAATATAAGGTAGATTTTGTTAACCTGCCCGGAGAAAAAAATCAACGAAAATAATTTGTATTTGTTTTAACCAGTTGGTGGCGCTACCACTGCGATCAAAAATAAGTTGGCAGCCGTCTTCAGGGCCTGAATATCCTCAAATGTGAAAAATTTCGAGAAGATGGATCATCTGAATCATTTTGCAGGAACTTTTGTTGCCACGGAGAATAATCAGACTCTGCGGCACCGTAATAGCCACGCCCTTCGAAGGAAAGTCACAAAAATAGGGATAGAGTAAGATCAATGTCTTGAGTCTTTTCTAGCCAATTTTCAATCGGATTCGTTAAAAGGGCACCGTGCAGTACGTCAAAATGTAAAAAATGATATTGATTGGCGCAAGGTGTATAACAGAATATAAACATATAGATGTCTTCAGGTACCGACTCTTTATGTACATGTGAAGTTTTGGATTTTTAGCAGCATGTGCAGGAGAGTTATTAAGCATTTTGTCCATTGCGGCGAAGGAAATCTTAAGTGAAAACTTTGAAGCCCCGCCCCCGTCATATAGTATTTCGGAAACAAAAGATTTTAGCCCCAATTTTAGCCCCAGTGTTTGTCCCAGGTCTTAAGATGCTACAGACAGAATTTTAAGGCAATCAGATGAAGCCTTTAGGATCAGGGTGCAAAAGAATGACCCCTGTAAACATGCAAAAAAGGGCAAAAGTCGGACTTTCAAAAATTCATAACTCACTTCCTGTTCATATTAGACGTTTAAAATATCAAATTTCTCGCCATGCCCGATGAGACTGCCAAGTTTGGTGAGTTTTTGTGCATGTTTCGGGGGTCAAAAATGCAATCGAACAATCGGAAAAATAATAATAATAATAATTTCTACAAAAACAACAGGGATTTCGCAGCGGTCGCTGCTCAGGCCCTAATAATAATAATAATAATAATAATAAAAGTAATAATATTTTCTACAAAAACAATAGGGACCTCGCAGCCGTCGCAGCTCGGGCCCTAATAACAATTTCTAGAAAAACAATAGGGACCTCGCAGCGGTCACTGCTCGGGCCCTAATAATAATAATAATAATAATTTCCACAAAAACAATGGGGACCTCGTAGCGGTCGCTGCTCGGGCCCTAATAATAATTTCTACATAAACAATAGGGACCTCTCAGCGGTCGCTGCTCGGGCCCCAATAATAATTTCTACACAAAGTCCATTGTGGTGACCCGCCCCCTTTTAAGTAAATTCAAAATGGCCGACTTCCTGTAAAACCTAGCTCATTGCTCCAAGAGACTTTTTTGTAGGTCTTGGTCTTATACATAGAGTGAACCCTCGCTACTTGGCGGTTCACCTTTCGCGGGTTCAGTGCTTCGCGGGTCTAAAAAATATTCGGGGGCATTGTAGTTTCGCCGAGCGGTACGACGGGGCGCTGGAGCGGTTAGACGGCCGGTGTGCGCCGAAGAAGAGCGTGGGCGAAGAGGAGAGTGGACGAAGAAGAGCACGTTCCCTCGGACACGATCGGTGGCGACGTTTCGCGCGGTTCGGACAGTACCAGAGCTCCGGCCGGCGTGCGTGGCAGTTAAGCCGTAGAGGAGAACCTTCCCCGGGCACGGGCGGTGCCAAGCGGCCCCTAAGTTTAACCGAATGGAAGCTCCGGAGGAGGAGGGCATGCTCGCGTCACAGTAAGCCGAAGAGGAGCACCTTCCCCGGGCACGGGCGGTTCCAAGCGGCCCCTAAGTTTAACCGAATGGAAGCTCCGGAGGAGGAGGGCATGCTCGCGTCACAGTAAGCCGAATTGGAGCACCTTCCCCGGGCACGGGCGGTGCCAAGCGGCCCCTAAGTTTAACCGAATGGAAGCTCCGGGGGAGGAGGGCGGGTGTGTGTCACAGTTAAGCCGAATTGGAGCACCTCTTCCGCCCGGGCACGAGCGGAGCGCGAAGCTGTCAGTTATGAATGTATAAAAGAATAAATAAATAAATGAATAAAGAATGCCACCTTTCATTTCACAGGGCACACCGGACGGCGTACCAGCAGGTAAAAGTCGGAGTAATTAAATAAATACAAAAAGAATGGCTGGGGAATAAAAAAATAATACGTTTTAATAATAATTTGGTTTTTTTGTTATAACATGAATTTCACTCTCTCTCTCTCTCTGTATATATATATATATATATCTATATATATATATCTATATATATATATATTTATTATATATATTGTATTTTTTTTAAGCATTTTTGAAGGTGCGCCGCTACTTCGCGGATTTTCAGTTTCCGCGGGTGGTCTCGGTCCCCATTAACCGCGACAACCGAGGGTTCACTGTACTCCATAAAATTTACAAAAAGCGAGGTGAAACACTCAACCAGGGCTGCTTTTTTGAACATTTCTCGAGGGCCATGGCGAGCCATTTCAAAAAAGCTGCACAACTAACGGATAAAATATTGATAAATTTGCTCTGCCTGATGTGTGTGTAAAGTTTCACGAGTTGTCGTTCATATTTAGAACCTCATAATCAGCGTTGTTTTATTGCCGAACAGTGCAATGCCACTCCCACAACTTTTCACGAAAAAGGATGAATTTCGTATTGTGACATCCTCATGGCCGAAACAGTCATCCGAGCATATATGAGGGCGACCTTGTTGAGTTGCACGGAGAAAAACATCCAAGAAAATAATTTGTATTAGCTTTTACCAGTTGGTGGCGCTACTACTACGATGAAAAATAAGTTGGTAGATGTCTTCAGGGCTGAAGTATCCTCAAATGTGTACAACTTCGAGAAGATAGGATCATCTGAGTCATGTTGCCGGAGCTTTTGTTGCCACAAAGTACAATCGGACTTTTCAGCACCGTAATAGCCACGCCTTTTGCCAAAACGTCACAAAATTCGGCAGAGAGTAAGATCATTGTCTTGAGTCTTTTCTGACAAATTTTCAGTCGGATTCGTCAAAAGGGCACCGTGCAGTATGTGAAAATTAAAATAAAAACACATTTTTGATTCCACTTGGCGGCGCTGTGTGTATAACAAAATAATAACATTAAGATGTCTTCAGGTCGGGACGTTTTATTTACAGGTGAAGGTTTGGATTTTTAGGAGCATGTGCAGGGGAGTTATTAAGCATTCATTTATTTGTATTAGGTTCATTTTGTCTTCTTATTATTGATATTTGACAGATTCATTAAAAGCAGACAATTATGTTTTAGGTTAATTTTTTACCTGACATGTTTCGGCGAGTCTTTCGCCTTCTTCAGAGTGTCGCATGATGGTGTCTTGAGACCCGTCTTTATCAGCTGATGTTCCATGAGGGTGTGACTTACCTGTCAAAAAAATGAAAAATCAGAGCAGTAAAAGAACAAGCACAACATGAATATTACAAATCAGCAATCACTGACCACTGCAAAAGGGAAAACCACATCATGGACCGGGAGAAGGGCAGGGTCATCCGCAACGAAGAGAACAAACAACAGCGCTGGATCAGAGAGGCCATTGAGATCTGCAAGCGAGGCATAAAAACCATGAACAGAGACAAGGGAGCCTTCATCCTCTCTACCACCTGGAGCAGCATCTTGGCGGAGTGAACGGACAGCGGGGGGCGTGACTTGCCTTCATTCTTGTGACAGGTAAGTCACGCCCTCATGGAACATCAGCTGATAAAGACGGGTCACAAGACACCATCATGTGACACTCTGAAGAAGGCGAAAGACTTTCATATTGTGACATCCTCAAGGCCTAAACACTCATCCGAACAAACATAAGGTAGATTTTGTTAACCTGCCCGGAGAAAAACATCAACGAAAATAATTTGTATTTGTTTTAACCAGTTGGTGGCGCTACCACTGCGATCAAAAATAAGTTGGCAGCCGTCTTCAGGGCCTGAATATCCTCAAATGTGAAAAATTTCGAGAAGATGGATCATCTGAATCATTTTGCAGGAACTTTTGTTGCCACGGAGATTAATCAGACTCTGCGGCACCGTAATAGCCACGCCCTTCGAAGGAAAGTCACAAAAATAGGGATAGAGTAAGATCAATGTCTTGAGTCTTTTCTAGCCAATTTTCAATCGGATTCGTTAAAAGGGCACCGTGCAGTACGTCAAAATGTATAAAATTATATTGATTGGCGCAAGGTGTATAACTGAATATAAACATATCGATGTCTTCAGGTACCGACTCTTTATGTACATGTGAAGTTTTGGATTTTTAGCAGCATGTGCAGGAGAGTTATTAAGCATTTTGTCCATTGCGGCGAAGGAAATCTTAAGTGAAAACTTCGAAGCCCCGCCCCCGTTCATATAGTATTTCGGAAACAAAAGATTTTAGCCCCAGTGTTTGTCCCAGGTCTTAAGATGCTACAGACAGAATTTTAAGGCAATCAGATGAAGCCTTTAGGATCAGGGTGCAAAAGAATGACCCCTGTAAACATGCAAAAAAGGGCAAAAGTCGGACTTTCAAAAATTCATAACTCACTTCCTGTTCATATTAGACGTTAAAATATCAAATTTTTCGCCATGCCCGATGAGACTGCCAAGTTTGGTGAATTTTTGTGCATGTTTCGGGGGTCAAAAATGCGATCGAACAATCGGAAAAATAATAATAATAATAATTTCTACAAAAACAATAGGGACTTCGCAGCCGTCGCAGCTCGGGCCCTAATAACAATAGGGACCTCGCAGCGGTCACTGCTCGGGCCCTAATAATATTAATAATAATAATTTCCACAAAAACAATGGGGACCTCGTAGCGGTCGCTGCTCGGGCCCTAATAATAATTTCTACATAAACAATAGGGACCTCGCCGCGGTCGCTGCTCGGGCCCCAATAATAATTTCTACACAAAGTCCATTGTGGTGACCCGCCCCCTTTTAAGTAAATTCAAAATGGCCGACTTCCTGTAAAACCTAGCTCATTGCTCCAAGAGACTTTTTTGTAGGTCTTGGTCTTATACATACAGTGAACCCTCGCTACTTCGCGGTTCACCTTTCGCGGGTTCAGTGCTTCGCGGGTATAAAAAATATTCGGGGGCATTGTAGTTTCGCCGAGCGGCACGACGGGGCGCTGGAGCGGTTAGACGGCCGGCGTGCGCCGAAGAAGAGCGTGGGCGAAGAGGAGAGTGGACGAAGAAGAGCACGTTCCCCCGGACACGATCGGTGGCGACGTTTCGCGCGGTTCGGACCGTACCAGAGCTCCGGCCGGCGTGCGTGGCAGTTAAGCCGTAGAGGAGCACCTTCCCCGGGCACGGGCGGTGCCAAGCGGCCCCTAAGTTTAATGGAATGGAAGCTCCGGAGGAGGAGGGCATGCTCGCGTCACAGTAAGCCGAAGAGGAGCACCTTCCCCGGGCACGGGTGGTTCCAAGCGGCCCCTAAGTTTAACCGAATGGAAGCTCCGGGGGAGGAGGGTGGGCGTGTGTCACAGTTAAGCCGAATTGGAGCACCTCTTCCGCCCGGGCACGAGCGGAGCGCGAAGCTGTCAGTTATGAATGAATAAATGAATAAATAAATAAATAAATAAAGAATGGCACCTTTCATTGCACAGGGCACACCGGACGGCGTACCAGCAGGTAAAAGTCGGAGTAATTAAATAAATACAAAAAGAATGGCTGGGGAATAAAAAAATAATACGTTTTAATAATAATTTGTTTTTTTTGTTATAACATGAATTTCACTCTCTCTCTCCCCGTATATATATATATATATATATATATATATATTGTATTTTTTTTTAAAGCATTTTTGAAGGTGCGCCGCTACTTCGCGGATTTTCAGTTTTCGCGGGTGGTCTCGGTCCCCATTAACCGCGATAACCGAGGGTTCACTGTACTCCATAAAATTTACAAAAAGCGAGGTGAAACACTCAACCAGGGCTGCTCTGCATGTTGTGCTGGGCCACCTGGAACAACAGCGGAGCTATGCAAGGATGCTCTTTGTGGACTACAGCTCGGCATTCAACACAATCATCCCAGACATCCTCGTCGCCAAACTGGACACTCTCGGCCTCCCTGCCCTCACACACATCTGGATTAAGGACTTTCTGACCAACAGACCCCAGACTGTGTTGCTCGGCCCCTACACGTCCTCCACCCTCATGGTGAGCACCGGTTCCCCCCAAGGATGCGTGCTGAGCCCTCTCCTGTACGCCCTCTACACCTACGACTGCAGCCCGGCCCACGGCAACAACACCATCGTCAAGTTTGCTGACGACACGACAGTGGTCGGTCTGATCTCGGAAGGTGACGAGACAGCCTACAGAGAGGAGGTAGGGAGACTGACAACTTGGTGCAAGGACAACAGACTGCACCTTAACTCTGCTAAAACAAAGGAGATTGTCGTCGACTTCAGGAGGAACAAGACGCTGCCGCACCCCTCTGCATCGAAGGCGTGTGTGTGGAGAGGGTCCACACGTTCAAGTTCCTGGGAGTACAGATCTCCGATGACCTTTCTTGGAGTCACAACACCACAGCAGTGGTAAAGAAGGTCCGCCAACGTCTGCACTTCCTGAGAGTCCTCAGGAAATTCAACCTGGACAGGAAGCTGCTGCTGGCCTTCTACCACTCGTCCATCGAGAGCCTGCTGACGTACTGTGTCTCCACCTGGTACAGCGGCTGCACTGAGGCGGACAGAGTGAGGCTCCAGAGGACAGTCAAAACAGCGCAAAGGATTATTGGCTGCCCTCTCCCCTCGCTGTCGGACATCTACACCGCCCGGTGCCTCAGAGGGGCTCTCAACATCGTCAAAGACAATACCCACCCAAACTCACACCTGTTCGACCGGTTGCCCTCTGGCAGGCGCTACAGATGCATCAAATCAAGGACCAATAGACTGAGAAACAGTTTCTTTCCGAGAGCCATCTCCATACTGAACTCTCACACACACACACGAGACCACCCTAACCTTGCAAAACAGCATTGTGATGTGTTTCTATATGCCCTATTCAGTACTGAATTCCATTGCACTGTCTTATTTATTTATCTAATTTATATATTGTCTGTATTATTGTTGTATTGCACTGGAGAGGGGAGCCCTCTAATCTCGTTGCACACTTGAGTACAATGACAATAAAGGGATTTCTATTTCTATTCTATTCTTTTTTTAACTTTTCTCGAGGGCCAAGGCGAGCCATTTCAAAAAAGCTGCACAACTAACGTATAAAATATTGATAAATTTGCTCTGCCTGATGTGTGTGTAAAGTTTCACGAGTTGTCGTTCATATTTAGAACCTCATAATCAGCGTTGTTTTATTGCCGAACAGTGCAATGCCACTCCCACAACCTTTCACGAAAAAGGATGAATTTCGTATTGTGACATCCTCATGGCCGAAACAGTCATCCGAGCATATATGAGGGCGACCTTGTTGAGTTGCACGGAGAAAAACATCCAAGAAAATAACTTGTATTAGCTTTTACCAGTTGGTGGCGCTACTACTACGATGAAAAATAAGTTGGTAGATGTCTTCAGGGCTGAAGTATCCTCAAATGTGTACAACTTCGAGAAGATAGGATCATCTGAGTCATGTTGCCGGAGCTTTTGTTGCCACAAAGTACAATCGGACTTTTCAGCACCGTAATAGCCACGCCTTTTGCCAAAACGTCACAAAATTCGGCAGAGAGTAAGATCATTGTCTTGAGTCTTTTCTGACTAATTTTCAGTCGGATTCGTCAAAAGGGCACCGTGCAGTACGTGAAAATTAAAATAAAAACACATTTTTGATTCCACTTGGCGGCGCTGTGTGTATAACAAAATAATAACATTAAGATGTCTTCAGGTCGGGACGTTTTATTTACAGGTGAAGGTTTGGATTTTTAGGAGCATGTGCAGGGGCGTTATTAAGCATTCATTTATTTGTATTAGGTTCATTTTGTCTTCTTATTATTGATATTTGACTGATTCATTAAAAGCAGACAATTATGTTTTAGGTTAATTTTTTACCTGACATGTTTCGGCGAGTCTTTCGCCTTCTTCAGAGTGTCGCATGATGGTGTCTTGAGACCCGTCTTTATCAGCTGATGTTCCATGTGGGTGTGACTTACCTGTCAAAAAAATGAAAAATCAGAGCAGTAAAAGAACAAGCACAACATGAACATTACAAATCAGCAATCACTGACCACTGCAAAAGGGAAAACCACATCATGGACCGGGAGAAGGGCAAGGTCATCCGCACCGAAGAGAACAAACAACAGCGCTGGATCAGAGAGGCCATTGAGATCTGCAAGCGAGGCATAAAAACCATGAACAGAGACAATCCTCTCTACCACCTGGAGCAGCATCTTGGCGGAGTGAACGGACAGCGGGGGGCGTGACTTGCCTTCATTCTTGTGACAGGTAAGTCACGCCCTCATGGAACATCAGCTGATAAAGACGGGTCACAAGACACCATCATGTGACACTCTGAAGAAGGCGAAAGACTTTCGTATTGTGACATCCTCAAGGCCTAAACACTCATCCGAGCAAATATAAGGTAGATTTTGTTAACCTGCCCGGAGAAAAAAATCAACGAAAATAATTTGTATTTGTTTTAACCAGTTGGTGGCGCTACCACTGCGATCAAAAATAAGTTGGCAGCCGTCTTCAGGGCCTGAATATCCTCAAATGTGAAAAATTTCGAGAAGATGGATCATCTGAATCATTTTGCAGGAACTTTTGTTGCCACGGAGAATAATCAGACTCTGCGGCACCGTAATAGCCACGCCCTTCGAAGGAAAGTCACAAAAATAGGGATAGAGTAAGATCAATGTCTTGAGTCTTTTCTAGCCAATTTTCAATCGGATTCGTTAAAAGGGCACCGTGCAGTACGTCAAAATGTAAAAAATTATATTGATTGGCGCAAGGTGTATAACAGAGTATAAACATATAGATGTCTTCAGGTACCGACTCTTTATGTACATGTGAAGTTTTGGATTTTTAGCAGCATGTGCAGGAGAGTTATTAAGCATTTTGTCCATTGCGGCGAAGGAAATCTTAAGTGAAAACTTTGAAGCCCCGCCCCCGTCATATAGTATTTCGGAAACAAAAGATTTTAGCCCCAATTTTAGCCCCAGTGTTTGTCCCAGGTCTTAAGATGCTACAGACAGAATTTTAAGGCAATCAGATGAAGCCTTTAGGATCAGGGTGCAAAAGAATGACCCCTGTAAACATGCAAAAAAGGGCAAAAGTCGGACTTTCAAAAATTCATAACTCACTTCCTGTTCATATTAGACGTTTAAAATATCAAATTTCTCCCCATGCCCGATGAGACTGCCAAGTTTGGTGAGTTTTTGTGCATGTTTCGGGGGTCAAAAATGCAATCGAACAATCGGAAAAATAATAATAATAATAATTTCTACAAAAACAACAGGGACTTCGCAGCGGTCGCTGCTCAGGCCCTAATAATAATAATAATAATAATAATAAAAGTAATAATATTTTCTACAAAAACAATAGGGACCTCGCAGCCGTCGCAGCTCGGGCCCTAATAACAATTTCTAGAAAAACAATAGGGACCTCGCAGCGGTCACTGCTCGGGCCCTAATAATAATAATAATAATAATTTCTACAAAAACAATAGGGACCTCGCCGCGGTCGCTGCTCGGGCCCCAATTATAATTTCTACACAAAGTCCATTGTGGTGACCCGCCCCCTTTTAAGTAAATTCAAAATGGCCGACTTCCTGTAAAACCTAGCTCATTGCTCCAAGAGACTTTTTTGTAGGTCTTGGTCTTATACATACAGTGAACCCTCGCTACTTGGCGGTTCACCTTTCGCGGGTTCAGTGCTTCGCGGGTCTAAAAAATATTCGGGGGCATTGTAGTTTCGCCGAGCGGCACGACGGGGCGCTGGAGCGGTTAGACGGCCGGTGTGCGCCGAAGAAGAGCGTGGGCGAAGAGGAGAGTGGACGAAGAAGAGCACGTTCCCCCGGACACGATCGGTGGCGACGTTTCGCGCGGTTCGGACAGTACCAGAGCTCCGGCCGGCGTGCGTGGCAGTTAAGCCGTAGAGGAGAACCTTCCCCGGGCACGGGCGGTGCCAAGCGGCCCCTAAGTTTAACCGAATGGAAGCTCCGGAGGAGGAGGGCATGCTCGCGTCACAGTAAGCCGAAGAGGAGCACCTTCCCCGGGCACGGGCGATTCCAAGCGGCCCCTAAGTTTAACCGAATGGAAGCTCCGGAGGAGGAGGGCATGCTCGCGTCACAGTAAGCCGAAGAGGAGCACCTTCCCCGGGCACGGGCGGTGCCAAGCGGCCCCTAAGTTTAACCGAATGGAAGCTCCGGGGGAGGAGGGCGGGTGTGTGTCACAGTTAAGCCGAATTGGAGCACCTCTTCCGCCCGGGCACGAGCGGAGCGCGAAGCTGTCAGTTATGAATGTATAAAAGAATAAATAAATAAATGAATAAAGAATGCCACCTTTCATTTCACAGGGCACACCGGACGGCGTACCAGCAGATAAAAGTCGGAGTAATTAAATAAATACAAAAAGAATGGCTGGGGAATAAAAAAATAATACGTTTTAATAATAATTTGGTTTTTTTGTTATAACATGAATTTCACTCTCTCTCTCCCCGTATATATATATATATATATATATATATATATATATATATATATATATTTATATATTTATTATATATATTGTATATTTTTTTAAGCATTTTTGAAGGTGCGCCGCTACTTCGCGGATTTTCAGTTTTCGCGGGTGGTCTCTGTCCCCATTAACCGCGATTACCGAGGGTTCACTGTACTCCATAAAATTTACAAAAAGCGAGGTGAAACACTCAACCAGGGCTGCTTTTTTTAACATTTCTCGAGGGCCATGGCGAGCCATTTCAAAAAAGCTGCACAACTAACGTATAAAATATTGATAAATTTGCTCGGCCTGATGTGTGTGTAAAGTTTCACGAGTTGTCGTTCATATTTAGAACCTCATAATCAGCGTTGTTTTATTGCCGAACAGTGCAATGCCACTCCCACAACTTTACACGAAAAAGGACGAATTTCGTATTGTGACATCCTCATGGCCGAAACAGTCATCCGAGCATATATGAGGGCGACCTTGTTGAGTTGCACGGGGAAAAACATCCAAGAAAATAACTTGTATTAGCTTTTACCAGTTGGTGGCGCTACTACTACGATGAAAAATAAGTTGGTCGATGTCTTCAGGGCTGAAGTATCCTCAAATGTGTACAACTTCGAGAAGATAGGATCATCTGAGTCATGTTGCCGGAGCTTTTGTTGCCACAGAGTACAATCTGACTTTTCAGCACCGTAATAGCCACGCCTTTTGCCAAAACGTCACAAAATTCGGCAGAGAGAAAGATCATTGTCTTGAGTCTTTTCTGACTAATTTTCAGTCGGATTTGTCAAAAGGGCACCGTGCAGGATGTGAAAATTAAAATAAAAACACATTTTTGATTCCACTTGGCGGCGCTGTGTGTAGAACAAAATAATAACATTAAGATGTCTTCAGGTCGGGACGTTTTATTTACAGGTGAAGGTTTGGATTTTCAGGAGCATGTGCAGGGGAGTTATTAAGCATTCATTTATTTGTATTAGGTTCATTTTGACTTCTTATTATTGATATTTGACTGATTCATTAAAAGCAGACAATTATGTTTTAGGTTAATTTTTTACCTGACATGTTTCGGCGAGTCTTTCGCCTTCTTCAGAGTGTCGCATGATGGTGTCTTGAGACCCGTCTTTATCAGCTGATGTTCCATGAGGGTGTGACTTACCTGTCAAAAAAATGAAAAATCAGAGCAGTAAAAGAACAAGCACAACATGAACATTACAAATCAGCAATCACTGACCACTGCAAAAGGGAAAACCACATCATGGACCGGGAGAAGGGCAGGGTCATCCGCACCGAAGAGAACAAACAACAGCGCTGGATCAGAGAGGCCATTGAGATCTGCAAGCGAGGCATAAAAACCATGAACAGAGACAAGGGAGCCTTCATCCTCTCTACCACCTAGAGCAGCATCTTGGCGGAGTGAACGGACAGCGGGGGGTGTGACTTGCCTTCATTCTTGTGACAGGTAAGTCACGCCCTCATGGAACATCAGCTGATAAAGACGGGTCACAAGACACCATCATGTGACACTCTGAAGAAGGCGAAAGACTTTCGTATTGTGACATCCTCAAGGCCTAAACACTCATCCGAGCAAATATAAGGTAGATTTTGTGAACCTGCCCGGAGAAAAACATCAACGAAAATAATTTGTATTTGTTTTAACCAGTTGGTGGCGCTACCACTGCGATCAAAAATAAGTTGGCAGCCGTCTTCAGGGCCTGAATATCCTCAAATGTGAAAAATTTCGAGAAGATGGATCATCTGAATCATTTTGCAGGAACTTTTGTTGCCACGGAGAATAATCAGACTCTGCGGCACCGCAATAGCCACGCCCTTCGAAGGAAAGTCACAAAAATAGGGATAGAGTAAGATCAATGTCTTGAGTCTTTTCTAGCCAATTTTCAATCGGATTCGTTAAAAGGGCACCGTGCAGTTCGTCAAAATGTAAAAAATGTTATTGATTGGCGCAAGGTGTATAACAGAATATAAACATATAGATGTCTTCAGGTACCGACTCTTTATGTACATGTGAAGTTTTGGATTTTTAGCAGCATGTGCAGGAGAGTTATTAAGCATTTTGTCCATTGCGGCGAAGGAAATCTTAAGTGAAAACTTTGAAGCCCCGCCCCCGTCATATAGTATTTCGGAAACAAAAGATTTTAGCCCCAGTGTTTGTCCCAGGTCTTAAGATGCTACAGACAGAATTTTAAGGCAATCAGATGAAGCCTTTAGGATCAGGGTGCAAAAGAATGACCCCTGTAAACATGCAAAAAAGGGCAAAAGTCGGACTTTCAAAAATTCATAACTCACTTCCTGTTCATATTAGACGTTAAAATATCAAATTTCTCGCCATGCCCGATGAGACTGCCAAGTTTGGTGAGTTTTTGTGCATGTTTCGGGGTCAAAAATGCGATCGTACAATCGGAAAAATAATAATAATAATAATTTCTACAAAAACAACAGGGACTTCGCAGCGGTCGCTGCTCAGGCCCTAATAATAATAATAATAATAATAATAAAAGTAATGATATTTTCTACAAAAACAATAGGGACCTCGCAGCCGTCGCAGCTCGGGCCCTAATAACAATTTCTAGAAAAACAATAGGGACCTCGCAGCGGTCACTGCTCGGGCCCTAATAATAATAATAATAATAATTTCCACAAAAACAATGGGGACCTCGTAGCGGTCGCTGCTCGGGCCCTAATAATAATTTCTACATAAACAATAGGGACCTCGCCGCGGTCGCTGCTCGGGCCCCAATAATAATTTCTACACAAAGTCCATTGTGGTGACCCGCCCCTTTTAAGTAAATTCAAAATGGCCGACTTCCTGTAAAACCTAGCTCATTGCTTCAAGAGACTTTTTTGTAGGTCTTGGTCTTATACATACAGTGAACCCTCGCTACTTCGCGGTTCACCTTTCGCGGGTTCAGTGCTTCGCGGGTATAAAAAATATTCGGGGGCATTGTAGTTTCGCCGAGTGGCACGACGGGCGCTGGAGCGGTTAGACGGCCGGCGTGCGCCGGAGAAGAGCGTGGGCGAAGAGGAGAGTGGACGAAGAAGAGCACGTTCCCCCGGACACGATCGGTGGCGACGTTTCGCGCGGTTCGGACCGTACCAAGGCTCCGGCCGGCGTGCGTGGCAGTTAAGCCGTAGAGGAGCACCGTCCCCGGGCACGGGCGGTGCCAAGCGGCCCCTAAGTTTAACCGAATGGAAGCTCCGGAGGAGGAGGGCATGCTCGCGTCACAGTAAGCCGAAGAGGAGCACCTTCCCCAGGCACGGGCGGTTCCAAGCGGCCCCTAAGTTTAACCAAATGGAAGCTCCGGAGGAGGAGGGCATGCTCGCGTCACAGTAAGCCGAAGAGGAGCACCTTTGCCGGGCACGGGCGGTTCCAAGCGGCCCCTAAGTTTAACCGAATGGAAGCTCCGGAGGAGGCGGGCATGCTCGCGTCACAGTAAGCCGAAGAGGAGCACCTTCCCCGGGCACGGGCGGTGCCAAGCGGCCCCTAAGTTTAACCGAATGGAAGCTCCGGGGGAGGAGGGCGGGCGTGTGTCACAGTTAAGCCGAATTGGAACACCTCTTCCGCCCGGACACGAACGGAGCGCGAAGCTGTCAGTTATGAATGAATAAATGAATAAATAAATAAATAATTAAAGAATGCCACCTTTCATTTCACAGGGAACACCGGACGGCGTACCAGCTGGTAAAAGTCGGAGTAATTAAATAAATACAAAAAGAATGGCTGGGGAATAAAAAAATAATACGTTTTAATAATAATTTGGTTTTTTTGTTATAACATGAATTTCACTCTCTCTCTCTCTCTC
This sequence comes from Idiotropiscis lumnitzeri, assembly GCF_059441095.1. Taxonomy (NCBI): domain Eukaryota; kingdom Metazoa; phylum Chordata; class Actinopteri; order Syngnathiformes; family Syngnathidae; genus Idiotropiscis; species Idiotropiscis lumnitzeri. Next base: position 2,232,256 of record NW_028283570.1, read on the forward strand.
TCCCCGTATATATATATATATATATATATATATATATATATATATATATATATATATATATATATTTATTATATATATTGTATTTTCTTTTAAGCATTTTTGAAGGTGCGCCGCTACTTCGCGGATTTTCAGTTTCCGCGGGTGGTCTCGGTCCCCATTAACCGCGATAACCGAGGGTTCACTGTACTCCATAAAATTTACAAAAAGCGAGGTGAAACACTCAACCAGGGCTGCTTTTTTGAACATTTCTCGAGGGCCATGGCGAGCCATTTCAAAAAAGCTGCACAACTAACGTATAAAATATTGATAAATTTGCTCTGCCTGATGTGTGTGTCAAGTTTCACGAGTTGTCGTTCATATTTAGAACCTCATAATCAGCGTTGTTTTATTGCCAAACAGTGCAATGCCACTCCCACAACTTTTCACGAAAAAGGATGAATTTCGTATTGTGACATCCTCATGGCCGAAACAGTCCTCGGAGCATATATGAGGGCGACCTTGTTGAGTTGCACGGAGAAAAACATCCAAGAAAATAACTTGTATTAGCTTTTACCAGTTGGTGGCGCTACTACTACGATGAAAAATAAGTTGGTAGATGTCTTCAGGGCTGAAGTATCCTCAAATGTGTACAACTTCGAGAAGATAGGATCATCTGAGTCATGTTGCCGGAGCTTTTGTTGCCACAGAGTACAATCGGACTTTTCAGCACCGTAATAGCCACGCCTTTTGCCAAAACGTCACAAAATTCGGCAGAGAGTAAGATCATTGTCTTGAGTCTTTTCTGACTAATTTTCAGTCGGATTCGTCAAAAGGGCACCGTGCAGTACGTGGAAATTAAAATAAAAACAAATTTTTGATTCCACTTGGCGGCGCTGTGTGTATAACAAAATAATAACATTAAGATGTCTTCAGGTCGGGACATTTTATTGACAGGTGAAGGTTTGGATTATTAGGAGCATGTGCAGGGGAGTTATTAAGCATTCATTTATTTGTATGAGGTTCATTTTGTCTTCTTATTATTGATATTTGACAGATTCATTAAAAGCAGACAATTATGTTTTAGGTAAATGTTTTACCTGACATGTTTCGGCGAGTCTTTCGCCTTCTTCAGAGTGTCGCATGATGGTGTCTTGAGACCCGTCTTTATCAGCTTATGTTCCATGAGGGTGTGAATTACCTGTCAAAAAAATGAAAAATCATAGCAGTAAAAGAACAAGCACAACATGAATATTACAAATCAGCAATCACTGACCACTGCAGAAGGGAAAACCATATCATGGACCGGGCGAAGGGCAGGGTCATCCGCACCGAAGAGAACAAACAACAGCGCTGGATCAGAGAGGCCATTGAGATCTGCAAGCGAGGCATAAAAACCATGAACAGAGACAAGGGAGCCTTCATCCTCTCTACCACCTGGAGCAGCATCTTGGCGGAGTGAACGGACAGCGGGGGGTGTGACTTGCCTTCATTCTTGTGACAGGTAAGTCACGCCCTCATGGAACATCAGCTGATAAAGACGGGTCACAAGACACCATCATGTGACACTCTGAAGAAGGCGAAAGACTTTCGTATTGTGACATCCTCAAGGCCTAAACACTAATCCGAGCAAATATAAGGTAGATTTTGTGAACCTGCCCGGAGAAAAACATCAACGAAAATAATTTGTATTTGTTTTACCAGTTGGTGGCGCTACCACTGCGATCAAAAATAAGTTGGCAGCCGTCTTCAGGGCCTGAATATCCTCAAATGTGAAAAATTTCGAGAAGATGGATCATCTGAATCATTTTGCAGGAACTTTTGTTGCCACGGAGAATAATCAGACTCTGCGGCACCGCAATAGCCACGCCCTTCGAAGGAAAGTCACAAAATTAGGGATAGAGTAAGATCAATGTCTTGAGTCTTTTCTCGCCAATTTTCAATCGGATTCGTTAAAAGGGCACCGTGCAGTATGTCAAAACGTAAAAAATGATATTGATTGGCGCAAGGTGTATAACAGAATATAAACATATAGATGTCTTCAGGTACCGACTCTTTATGTACATGTGAAGTTTTGGATTTTTAGCAGCATGTGCAGGAGAGTTATTAAGCATTTTGTCCATTGCGGCGAAGGAAATCTTAAGTGAAAACTTTGAAGCCCCGCCCCCGTCATATAGTATTTCGGAAACAAAAGATTTTAGCCCCAGTGTTTGTCCCAGGTCTTAAGATGCTACAGACAAAATTTTAAGGCAATCAGATGAAGCCTTTAGGATCAGGGTGCAAAAGAATGACCCCAGTAAACATGCAAAAAAGGGCAAAAGTCGGACTCTCAAAAATTCAAAACTCACTTCCTGTTCATATTAGACGTTAAAATATCAAATTTCTCGCCATGCCCGATGAGACTGCCAAGTTTGGTGAGTTTTTGTGCATGTTTCGGGGGTCAAAAATGCGATCGAACAATCGGAAAAATAATAATAATAATAATTTCTACAAAAACAACAGGGACTTCGCAGCGGTCGCTGCTCAGGCCCTAATAATAATAATAATAATAATAATAAAAAAAGTAATAATATTTTCTAGAAAAACAATAGGGACCTCGCAGCCGTCGCAGCTCGGGCCCTAATAACAATTTCTAGAAAAACAATAGGGACCTCGCAGCGGTCACTGCTCGGGCCCTAATAATAATAATAATAATAATTTCCACAAAAACAATGGGGACCTCGTAGCGGTCGCTGCTCGGGCCCTAATAATAATTTCTACATAAACAATAGGGACCTCGCCGCGGTCGCTGCTCGGGCCCCAATAATAATTTCTACACAAAGTCCATTGTGGTGACCCGCCCCCTTTTAAGTAAATTCAAAATGGCCGACTTCCTGTAAAACCTAGCTCATTGCTCCAAGAGACTTTTTTGTAGGTCTTGGCCTTATACATACAGTGAACCCTCGCTACTTCGCGGTTCACCTTTCGCGGGTTCAGTGCTTCGCGGGTATAAAAAATATTCGGGGGCATTGTAGATTCGCCGAGCGGCACGACGGGCGCTGGAGCGGTTAAACGGCCGGCGTGCGCCGAAGAAGAGCGTGGGCGAAGAGGAGATTGGACGAAGAAGAGCACGTTCCCCCGGACACGATCGGTGGCGACGTTTCGCGCGGTTCGGACCGTACCAGAGCTCCGGCCGGCGTGCGTGGCAGTTAAGCCGTAGAGGAGCACCTTCCCCGGGCACGGGCGGTGCCAAGCGGCCCCTAAGTTTAACCGAATGGAAGCTCCGGAGGAGGAGGGCATGCTCGCGTCACAGTAAGCCGAAGAGGAGCACCTTCCCCGGGCACGGGCGGTTCCAAGCGGCCCCTAAGTTTAACCGAATGGAAGCTCCGGAGGAGGAGGGCATGCTCGCGACACAGTAAGCCGAAGAGGAGCACCTTCCCCGGGCACGGGCGGTGCCAAGCGGCCCCTAAGTTTAACCGAATGGAAGCTCCGGGGGAGGAGGGCGGGCGTGTGTCACAGTTAAGCCGAATTGGAACACCTCTTCCGCCCGGACACGAACGGAGCGCGAAGCTGTCAGTTATGAATGAATAAATGAATAAATAAATAAATAATTAAAGAATGCCACCTTTCATTTCACAGGGAACACCGGACGGCGTACCAGCTGGTAAAAGTCGGAGTAATTAAATAAATACAAAAAGAATGGCTGGGGAATAAAAAAATAATACGTTTTAATAATAATTTGGTTTTTTTGTTATAACATGAATTTCACTCTCTCTCTCTCTCTCTCCCCGTATATATATATATATATATATATATATATATATATATTTATTATATATATTGTATTTTCTTTTAAGCATTTTTGAAGGTGCGCCGCTACTTCGCGGATTTTCAGTTTCCGCGGGTGGTCTCGGTCCCCATTAACCGCGATAACCGAGGGTTCACTGTACTCCATAAAATTTACAAAAAGCGAGGTGAAACACTCAACCAGGGCTGCTTTTTTGAACATTTCTCGAGGGCCATGGCGAGCCATTTCAAAAAAGCTGCACAACTAACGTATAAAATATTGATAAATTTGCTCTGCCTGATGTGTGTGTCAAGTTTCACGAGTTGTCGTTCATATTTAGAACCTCATAATCAGCGTTGTTTTATTGCCAAACAGTGCAATGCCACTCCCACAACTTTTCACGAAAAAGGATGAATTTCGTATTGTGACATCCTCATGGCCGAAACAGTCCTCCGAGCATATATGAGGGCGACCTTGTTGAGTTGCACGGAGAAAAACATCCAAGAAAATAACTTGTATTAGCTTTTACCAGTTGGTGGCGCTACTACTACGATGAAAAATAAGTTGGTAGATGTCTTCAGGACTGAAGTATCCTCAAATGTGTACAACTTCGAGAAGATAGGATCATCTGAGTAATGTTGCCGGAGCTTTTGTTGCCACAGAGTACAATCGGACTTTTCAGCACCGTAATAGCCACGCCTTTTGCCAAAACGTCACAAAATTCGGCAGAGAGTAAGTGAGTCTTTTCTGACTAATTTTCAGTCGGATTCGTCAAAAGGGCACCGTGCAGTACGTGAAAATTAAAATAAAAACAAATTTTTGATTCCACTTGGCGGCGCTGTGTGTATAACAAAATAATAACATTAAGATGTCTTCAGGTCGGGACGTTTTATTTACAGGTGAAGGTTTGGATTTTTAGGAGCATGTCCAGGGGAGTTATTAAGCATTCATTTATTTGTATTAGGTTCATTTTGTCTTCTTATTATTGATATTTGACTGATTCATTAAAAGCAGACAATTATGTTTTAGGTTAATTTTTTACCTGACATGTTTCGGCGAGTCTTTCGCCTTCTTCAGAGTGTCGCATGATGGTGTCTTGAGACCCGTCTTTATCAGCTGATGTTCCATGAGGGTGTGACTTACCTGTCAAAAAAATTAAAAAATCAGAGCAGTAAAAGAACAAGCACAACATGAACATTACAAATCAGCAATCACTGACCACTGCAAAAGGGAAAACCACATCATGGACTGGGAGAAGGGCAGGGTCATCCGCACCGGAGAGAACAAACTACAGCGCTGGATCAAAGAAGCAATTGAGATCTGCAAGCGAGGCATAAAAACCATGAACAGAGACAAGGGAGCCTTCATCCTCTCTACCACCTGGAGCAGCATCTTGGCGGAGTGAACGGACAGCGGGGGGCGTGACTTGCCTTCATTCTTGTGACAGGTAAGGCACGCCTTCATGGAACATCAGCTGATAAAGACTGGTCACAAGACACCATCACAGGGTTCGAAGTTAACTTTAAAAACTGCTTCCCCATAGGGCAAGTGCCACTAAAATTTGCCTTGCCCGAGTGGCCAAATTACTTGCCCAACTAGGGCAAGTGACAATTTTTTTTCTCTTGCCCTGAGTGACTTTTTGTATGACAAAGTGTCTAATTACAAATTGCATGAATTTTTTGTTCGGACAGTTCCCGCCTAGAAAGAATTAAAAATACGTTACAATCATAAGTGTTGCTTATATAAAAATGTATCATGTATTAACACATTAATTAGGTGTCTGCTGACCCAGGATTATGTTATTGTTATGTTATGTTATATATCAAAGAGAATGTGGAATGACACTGAACGATGGAAGGTGGAAGGATGTGGAAAGATCGTGAATGACATTGAATGATTTGGAATGACACTGAAAGATTTTGAATAATACTGAATGACACTGAATGAAGTAAAACTCTCTGGGAACGGGCCAATTCAAGATAGCTGCCGCACTGTGGGGGAGGCTTTGGTACCAAATTTGGAAAGAGACCCAAACGGTTGGGTCCATTTTATATCAGTGTGGGGGTGAAACGTTGGTCTTGGCGGAGCTGTCTGAATATTGGAGAAGTGAGAAGACAAAGTAAAACAGAACAATTAAAATCACTCTTCAAATACATATTGTTTGGTAAGCAGAGCATGATTTACAGCTCACCATTTTATTGCATGCACCAAGCATGTTATACATTTTTCTGTCCACGGGATGGCGTAGTCAAGAAAAATGAAGCATCTCGAAGCCCATTCGTGTGTGAAGTATTTCCCTGCAGGGCTTGGCTGCTTTATGGGGCTTCATTTTGCCATCACTAGTTTTAGATTGTTTTAATTTTTGAAAGAGCATTTTCATTTTACAGTGAACCCTCGCTACTTCGCGGTTCACCTTTCGCGGGTTCAGTGCTTCGCGGGTCTAAAAAATATTCGGGGGCATTGTAGTTTCGCCGAGCGGCACGACGGGGCGCTGGAGCTGTTAGACGGCCGGCATGCGCCGAAGAAGAGCGTGGGCGAAGAGGAGAGTGGACGAAGAAGAGCACGTTCCCCCGGGCACGATTTGGGGCGACGTTTCGCGCGGTTCGGACCGTACCAGAGCTCCGGCCAGCGTGCGTGGCAGTTAAGCCGAAGAGGAACAACTTCCGCCCGGGCACTAGCGGGGCGACATTTCGCTCTGTTCGGGAGCGTACGAGAGCTCCGGAGGAGGCCGGCCGGCGTGCGTGGCAGTTAAGCCGAAGAGGAGCACCTTCCCCGGGCACGGGCGGTGTCAAGCGGCCCCTAAGTTTAACCGAATGGAAGCTCCGGAGGAGGAGGGCATGCTCGCGTCACAGTTAAGCCGAAGAGAAGCACCTTCCCCGGGCACGGGCGGTGCCAAACGGCCCTTAAGTTTAACCGAATGGAAGCTCCGGGGGAGGAGGGCGGGCGTGTGTCACAGTTAAGCCGAATAGGAGCACCTTCCCCGGGCACGGGCGGGGCGAAATGAAACCGAGTTCAATCGAACGGAGACACGCTTCGGGGGAGCAGGTCCGGCGTGCATGACAATTAAGCCGAAGAGGAGCACCTCTTCCGCCCGAGCACGAGCGGAGCGCGAGGCTGTCAGTTATGAATGAATAAATGAATAAAAAAAATAAATGAAGAATGCCACCTTTCATTTCACAGGGCACACCGGACGGCGTACCAGCAGGTAAAGGTCGAAGCAATTAAAAAAATACAAAAAGAAGTAATTGAATAAATACAAAAATAATGGCTGGGGAATAAAAAAATAATAAGTTTTAATAATAATTTTTTTTTTTTTGTTATAGCATGAATTTCACTCTCTCTCTCTCTACCCGTGTGTATATATATATATATATATATATATATATATATTTATTAATTTTTTTTTTTTAAACATTTTTGAAGGTGCACCACTACTTCGCACTTTTTTTTTTAAGCATTTTTGAAGGTGCGCCGCTACTTCGCGGATTTTCAGTTTTCGCGGGTGGTCTCGGTCCCCATTAACCGCGATAACCGAGGGTTCACTGTATTTTTTTCATTATCGAATTTTATTTTTTTCTATTCAAGTTTTGAGTTCATTTTCGTTTACTAAAATAACCTTGGGCTGCAACTACTATCACAGCAACGGCTCATTATATTTTGGCTGCTAAATATGCCAATTTGTCAGAGAGAAGACCGTGACAAAGAATGGCCCAATCGCAATAAACACTCTACACCATACGTTCCTCGTTGACGTGTACATGGGGTGTTGCAGAGCACAGGTTCCAAGCGTACCGATATTGCAAAATTGGGACAATGCGTGTGACGACACCAACTTCCGCCTCCTATGTCATCGAGCTTGGCGGCACGTTATCATTATGTATTTATTTGTAACAATTTTGACGTTGAGAGTGATATTAAAACTTAAGTAATGTGGTAGTTAGGAAAAAACCCTGGCTTGGGACCCACCGGAACAAGCTATAGCTTCATTTGTACTATTTGAGGCGCTCTCACAATCTGCGGCGCATGCACACAAGGTCGCTAAGTACGCTAGCTGCACTCGGACAAAACACGTAGGTGACTTTAAAAGAGTGACCGAAATTGCACACATGCAACTGTTTATCATAATGTCATAATTCGATATGTACATTTGAAGAGAATTTTTTTCAGCATGGGCACAAGAATTCCACCGAACATCGCCAGTTCAATGGGATTTTGGTTAAGTCCGCAAATAATTGTGGACAATATACTTTGGCTGCGCGCTCGAATAATTTTACTCGTATATACTTCAATGAGGGTGTAGTGTGGGTATCGGGATCTTTAACACGCCCTAACACGAAGCTGACTCTCCAACCGCCACAGCCTTTTAATGACGAAATTATAAAATAAACAAAAACACTGTTCAACAACATAAAATAAAATAAAAAATCACATCATACTTACATTTATAAACTTTAATCCTCAAGAACATTATTCTCAGGTTGACCGAAAGACGAGG